>NC_041388.1:373470033-373470786 GCF_002162155.2 Triticum dicoccoides | reverse complement strand
AGGTGAAATGTTGCAGGTTCACTATGCTAGGGTTGTGTGGCAGACGAACGGGTCGCGTATCCGGATTCGTCTCGTCGTTCTGAGCAACTTTCATGTACAAAGTTTTTCCATCCGAGCTACGGTTTATTTTATATTAATTTTTAAAGTTTTTAAATCATTTTCTAACTTATTAATTATTAATTAAATTCGAAAATAGTATTATTGCATCAGCATGACGTCAGCATGACATTATCAGTCAACAGAGGTGTTGACTGGTCAAGCTGACATGTGGGTCCCGCATGTCATTGACTGTTAACTAAACCTAACAGGTTAATTAACTAAACCAGATGATTAGGTTAATCTAATCAGGATTAATTAAGTTAATTAAATCTTTAATTAATTAACTAATTAATATTTTATTTATTTACTTTTATTATTTTTTTAAACATTCAGGGGGCGTGGGGCCCGGCTGTCATAGGCCCTAGGGGCCATAGTGGGTTTGGGTGCTGCGGGCGCCGCAGGTGCGGGCGCGGACATTCGGGCGGCTGGCCCCGGGCATGGGCGCGAGCACCCGAGTGGGTGAACCCGGGGCGTAGGTGGAGGTCACCAGGGCGCGGTGGGGCGAGGTCGTGGCCTCGGCAAGGCTCGCCGGCCGACTGCGGCGAGCGAAGGCAGACACAGGGGCGGCGCGGATGGCAGGAGGCGCGGGCTGGCGGCCTCCGACAAGCAGCGAGGCGCGGCCAGACGTCGCTGATGCGACGGGCACGCGGGCGC
>NC_041388.1:373461878-373468454 GCF_002162155.2 Triticum dicoccoides | reverse complement strand
TGAAAAGGGGTTCAAGCAACGGGAATAAGTATTGCGTCTGATACCAGAATAGATCACTAGGCAGGGGGCCCGTGAACTACATACAAAGTCAAGCTCTAGGAATAACTTTGGCAACGGGGTGTTCAGGAGAGTCAGGTTTCGATCCCGTGGAACTGTGGGTTATGGGTCCACCATGTGAGTTAAAGTAGGAAGGGCGGTGACATCTTGCATAGCCGCGACAGGGAGGCGTGTGAATGAATAGCTTGTCAGTTATGCTGGCAACAATGTCGGTACCAGGGACGGGAAACGAAGAGAGAAATTTTCCTGCTTGTTGAACGAGGCGGACCAAAGGGCAAAGTTCTTGTCCATAAGTGGTTACCGGGATGTCATCAACAAAAGCAACAGGGTCTTACTGACAAAGATGTACACCGAGGTGTTTACATAAGCAGGGAATTATCACTGCTCAGTTAAGTAGATTACAAGAAAGGCTAAACAAAACAATGGAAAGGAAAATGCGTTTAAACACATATTTCAGGGGTATATCCTTCCCAAGGACAAGCAGAGCATGATATCCATGACAGGATATAATGTAGAAAACTCTTTAGGTACGGGGAGAGAAATTTCCTGACATTACCCATACAATGGTGTTTGGATAATTGAGCAGGAAACATTTAGCATTGGGCTTCAAATGTTCTTGTTGAAAATTGGAGTACCATAGACAAGCTTCGAGATAGCATTCACATGGTCTTCAAGCAAAGGTCGTACTTTGGATATACAAAGGATCCATCAAGATAACTTATTAAACAAGGCATTCAATTTCCTCATTGAAAAATGGTTAACCTAGTTAAAAAGGTAACTACAACAATAGGTCCTCCGGTTAGGAGTGCTAGGCATGACATCACCTTACCGGGTCATATAAAGACCAATGTTATAGCTCTGGGAAATATGCTCCAACCATCATATCTGACCGAGATTCAGATCTGATTGGTGTCAGGATACCTCAGACTCAGGATGCCTGAGAAGAAAGGTGCAACACAAATTGACGGGATGACACTGTAAGATTCTCGGGAAATGAACTATGAAGTGATTTCCGTTAACAACAGTTCACCATTAACCCAAGGAGAGGACAAGGAGGTGGCTGATGAACTCAGCGACAATTCATCAAAATTTCCAAAGGATGGATTTCCACAATTATGTGAACAAGGAGATAACATTTGCCAGATCAAAATGATATATTGATGTATGCTTGAGGAAAACATACACAATTTAACAATGGTTGAAAGGTGCGCCCAAAATATGGGTTGGGTTGCACGACCAATGTCAGAATGGTGATTCAATAATCAATAGTCTAAGAATGAACGGCCGACCATTAACTTCAAAGCAATAGGGTTGCTAAATAGGCAGAATCCAAACAGCACCGTTCACTTGTTGGTACCCCGGTTGGAATCAACACGAGGACCAAGAAAGAATGGTGATGGTGAGAAGTATCACTATACCAAGAATTCTTAAGAGGTGGAGTAATTCTCATGACATTCTTGACATAAAAGATGGTAATACCCCAAGGTAAAGAAGAACGAATGCTGGATAGCAAGGATCTCAAGGTATAACACAAAACACGAAAAAGTTTGTGTTGAACGGAAGGCAATAGAGTGGTCGATGATAACAAAAATCATCGTGGGCAAGGATGGTATTCCTCATCATGAACTCAGTTGATATCCTGGAAGAGCTCGGAATGTTGATGATGATCACGGCACATTTGTCGAGAGATTTCAAGATGTAATCGATCGACGATGACATCAAGTCAAATGAATGGTGAAGCGAAAGGTTATTGGAACCAAGGGTATGACACAAACTCGAAACCAAGCTTATTGTCCAAGGAGAAATGATATGAGGAGGAAGATCAACATAAGCTTAGCTCATCGTCAAATAATTGTGCTACGGGAAGGAGGACCCGGTAGCACAGTTAAAATTTAGCATGATAATGGTATAGCCGATCAGGCTAGGAATGATGTGATCGGGTACAAACTCGTACTGATAGAAGCTTACCGAAGAGTTGTTGAACCGTAGTGCGGACTCGGTTCAGTTATTGGTGTCTTTGAGTGTTTAATAACTCAGAGCCCGTGAAAAATTGGATTCAGTGGGGATGTAGCACTTGATGAAGAACTTGTTAGAAGTTATGCAGTTCCATGATAATCTCGAGATACCAGGGGGTAATACTCGACGGCAGATCAAGTAGAGGTTGGACCGGGGTATTGCTCTACAGAAGACAAGTGCTAAAACTTGCACGAGAAATGGTATTCAAAAGAGAACATGGTCGGAACCACGATTGCAAAAGGCCAGATCCCTGATATAAGCTGAACTTATACCAAAGGAATAACTAATTTAAGAGAAGCTTTAACGACAAGATCTACATCGTGTCCATGGGCATGAACACAAGTTCAAGGTCGACTCCCACTTCTCCAATGCATAACCTTTCATTTACTCCTCACGTTTGATGAAGTTGCAGTGTTGAAATTTTATCTGGCGAAGCACCAGAAGAGTATGATTCGTGAAAACTTTCGGGTTCACACGGTTTAGAGAAGGCATATGTTCAACCCATAGGGGCTTCTTAGGGACATATACCACAAGTTTCAAGAGTAAATAACACAAGCCCGAAAGCAGAGTAAGGTTGGCCAAGCGGAGGATACAACTTAACAAAGGCATTATGTAACAGGGGAAGAACTCACAAAGTGATCAAGTGTGAAGGACATTGTCTGATAACAATCCAACAAAGGACTTGATGGTCCACAAAGGATCTGATATGAGTATCGATACTCAACCAGAAGAGGAAGGAATGCAAATGCAACAGGTTATGGAAGCATCTGAATAATTCACCGCTTAAATGCAAAGGAATTATGATTTCCAAAACAAAGGACCAGAAGCAGACGTTCTGATCAAGGATGGATCAATTGAATATACCAGAGGCACAATCGATGACAGATAGTTTGGTCGAGAACCAACTCATGTTCAAAATGACGTCTGAGCCGGAAGGATGAATTCTAGGATCTATTTGAGTATTGCGAGAATTCGCAACATATTGAATCAACAGACTCAAAATGATAATGACAAGGTATGCCATTAAGATTACGAGACTTATGGGATTAATCATATTGCAAGCAAGCAAGAATTTCAAGAGCAATAGGCTGCTCAGGATTTTCGGAAGATCGAGTAGTATTTGAAAGTATTTTGTGAATCACATGAACAACTGGGTTGAGCGGATACTCGACAAGTGCGAGGATTTATTTGAAGGGGTATTCATGTGGCAAAGAACTGCTAGGCAATAGGCACAAAGTATTCTCGGAACAATAGAGAAAACTTCGGAGTATCTTGCAATAATAAGATCAATGGGGGATGATCGTATGAATGGCAAGTGTAAGTAGTTATCCACGGATTTATCGGTGGTCAGGAATAGCAAAAGTGATGGGCACAAAGTCTCGAGAGAACATCCGAGAGTATCTTCGGAATCTTCTGATTAGCAGACGATCATCTGAAGTGAGGGGCTCTCCGGGAGAAAGTACTTGCGAGAACCTAAAGTTAGTTTTGTTTTTAGCAAAATCGTTTAACCCGAATAGAAGAGAGTTCAGAATCCCAGAGTAAAGATCGAGGAGTAAAAGATCCTAATACCACCCAATGGCAACGTGGGCCCATGGGCCGCACAGCCATGTTAGTAAAAGTTTTGTAAAGTCTAGACTCGACTTCGGCCAAGGAGTTGGAAGGGGGATTCCTACAGGCAGTCGGCTCTGATACCAACTTGTGACGCCCCCGATTCAATCGTACACTAATCATGCACGCAAACGTGTACGATCAAGATCAGGGACTCACGAGAAGATATCACAACACAACTCTAAAACATAAATAAGTCATACAAGCATCATAATACAAGCCAGGAGCCTCGAGGGCTCGAATACAAGTGCTCGATCATAGACGAGTCAGCGGAAGCAACAATATCTGAGTACAGACATAAGTTAAACAAGTTTGCCTTAAGAAGGCTAGCACAAACTGGGATACAGATCGAAAGAGGCGCAGGCCTCCTGCCTGGGATCCTCCTAAACTACTCCAGGTCGTCCTCAGCGGGCAGCACGTAGTAGTAGGCACCTCCAGTGTAGTAGGGGGTCGTCGTCGATGGTGGCGTCTGGCTCCTGGACTCCAGCATCTGGTTGCGACAACCAGAAAGAAAGGAAAGGGGAAAAAGGGGGGAGAAAGCAACCGTGAGTACTCATCCAAAGTACTCGCAAGCCAGGAACTACACTACATATGCATGGGTATATGTGTAAGGAGGCCATATCAGTGGACTGAACTGCAGAATGCCAGAATAAGAGGGGGATAGCTAATCCTGTCGAAGACTACGCTTCTGGCAGCCTCCGTCTTGCAGCATGTAGAAGAGAGTAGACTGAAGTCCTCCAAGTAGCATCGCCAAGTAACATCTCCAAGTAGAATCTCCGAGTAGCATCTCCAGTAGCATCGCACAGCATAATCCTACCCGGCGATCCTCTCCTCGTCGCCCTGTTAGAGAGCGATCACCGGGTTGTATCTGGCACTTGGAAGGGTGTGTTTTATTAAGTATCCGGTTCTAGTTGTCATAAGGTCAAGGTACAACTCCAAGTCGTCCTGTTAGCGAAGATCACGGCTATTCGAATAGATTAACTTCCCTGCAGGGGTGCACCACATTACCCAACACGCTTGATCCCATTTGGCCGGACACACTTTCCTGAGTCATGCCCGGCCGCGGAAGATCAACACGTCGCAGCCCCACCTAGGCACAACAGAGAGGCCAGCACGCCGGTCTAAACCTAAGCGCGCAGGGGTCTGGGCCCATCGCCCTGAGCACACCTGCACGTTGCGAGGGCGGCCGGAAGCAGACCTAGCCTAGTAGGCGTTCCAGTCCAATCCGGCGCGCGCCGCTCCGTCGCTGACGTCTGAAGTGCTTCGGCTGATACCACGACGTCGGGATACCCATAACTACTCCCGCATAGATGGTTAGTGCGTATAGGCTCGTAGCCAACTCAGATCGAATACCAAGATCTCGTTAAGCGTGTTAAGTGTCCGCGAACGCCGAACAGGGCCAGGCCCACCTCTCTCCTAGGCGGTCACAACCTGCCCTGTCGCTCCGCCACAAAGATCCACACAGAGGGCCGTCGGGACAAAGGTCCTTTCAGCCCCCAATCCGTGAATCACTCGCGGGTACTCTTCGAGCTGACCCGACTTTAGTCACCATCTGTATAGTATGTATGTATGTATAGTATATACCCGTGATCACCTCCCGAGTGATCACGGCCCAATAGTATAGCAAGGCAGACTGACAAGAATGTAGGGCCAATGATGATAAACTAGCATCCTATACTAAGCATTTAGGATTGCAGGTAAGGTATCAACAGGTGTAGCAACAATGTCAGGCTATGCATCAGATTAGGATCAACGGAAAGCAGTAACATGCTACACTACTCTAATGCAAGCAGTATAGAGTAGAATAGGCGATATCTGGTGATCAAGGGGGGGGGCTTGCCTGGTTGCTCTGGCAAGGAGGGGCCGTCAACTCCGTAGTCGAACTGGGGGTCGCCGACAGTCTCGGGGTCTATCGGAAAGAAGTAACGGAGAGGGAACACAATAAATAACAGAGCAATCAAAGTATCACAAAGCGTAACAAGACAATACGCGGTGTTCGGTGTGCCCTAACGCGGTAGTAGGTGATACCGGTGAAGGGGGGAAACATCCGGGAAAGTATCCCCGGCGTTTCGCGTTTTTGGACAGATGAACCGAAGGTGAAATGTTGCAGGTTCACTATGCTAGGGTTGTGTGGCAGACGAACGGGTCGCGTATCCGGATTCGTCTCGTCGTTCTGAGCAACTTTCATGTACAAAGTTTTTCCATCCGAGCTACGGTTTATTTTATATTAATTTTTAAAGTTTTTAAATCATTTTCTAACTTATTAATTATTAATTAAATTCGAAAATAGTATTATTGCATCAGCATGACGTCAGCATGACATTATCAGTCAACAGAGGTGTTGACTGGTCAAGCTGACATGTGGGTCCCGCATGTCATTGACTGTTAACTAAACCTAACAGGTTAATTAACTAAACCAGATGATTAGGTTAATCTAATCAGGATTAATTAAGTTAATTAAATCTTTAATTAATTAACTAATTAATATTTTATTTATTTACTTTTATTATTATTTTAAACGTTCAGGGGGCGTGGGGCCCGGCTGTCATAGGCCCTAGGGGCCATAGTGGGTTTGGGTGCTGCGGGCGCCGCAGGTGCGGGCGTGGACGTTCGGGCGGCTGGCCCCGGGCATGGGCGCGAGCACCCGAGTGGGTGAACCCAGGGCGTAGGTGGAGGTCACCAGGGCGCGGTGGGGCGAGGTCGTGGCCTCGGCAAGGCTCGCCGGCCGACCGCGGCGAGCGAAGGCAGACACAGGGGCGGCGCGGATGGCAGGAGGCGTGGGCTGGCGGCCTCCGACGAGCAGCGAGGCGCGGCCAGACATCGCTGATGCGACGGGCACGCGGGCGCGTCGCGCGCACGGCACGGGCACGAGGGGGGGAAGGTCAGGGGCGAAGC
>NC_041388.1:373452096-373460991 GCF_002162155.2 Triticum dicoccoides | reverse complement strand
TTTTTTATTTTATTATAGTTTTGTAAAATACCAAAGTTGTACCTAATTTAGTTTTAATAAATATTCCACTGCCCCAATAGTTTTGGGAAATGAAATAACTTAGTTAATATTTTATTAATTGAAAAAGGCATTTATTTATTTGTTTTTGTTATTGTTTTGTTTATTTTTGAGCATCTAACTATTTTATCAAAATGTGGTTTCTCCACCATAATTACTCATGATTTATTTGACCCATCTTGAACATTTTAGTTTTAACTTTTGAAAACTTTATTTGTTTGACTTGATTTTGAATTTGACTTTGAACGAGATTTGAATCATCGTGAGATTAGCAACAGTAATCGTGGTGACGTGGCCCCGTTAGCAGAGGTTTACTGTAGCTTGATTATCCGGGCGTCACAAAGGCCGTCATCACGGAGGGATTCTACATCATCCTAGCCTCTCCGATGAAGTGTGAGTAGTTTACCTCAGACCTTCGGGTCCATAGTTAGTAGCTAGATGGCTTCTTCTCTATTTTTGGATCTCAATACAATGTTCTCCCCCTCTCTTGTGGAGATCTATTCGATGTAATCTTCTTCTTTTGCGGTGTGTTTGTTGAGACCGATGAATTGTGGGTTTATGATCAAGTCTATCTATGAACAATATTTGAATCTTCTCTGAATTCTTTTATGTATGATTGGTTATCTTTGCAAGTCTCTTCGAATTATCCGTTTGGTTTGGCCCTAGATTGGTAGTTCTTGCCATGGGAGAAGTGCTTAGCTTTGGGTTCGATCTTGTGGTATTCTTTCCCAGTGACAGAAGGGGCAGCAAGACACGTATTGTATCGTTGCCATCGAGGATAACAAGATGGGGTTTATTTCATATTGCATGAATTTATCTCTCTACATCATGTCATCTTGCTTAAAGCGTTACTCTGTTTTTAACTTAATACTCTAGATGCATGCAGGATAGCGGTCGATGAGTGGAATAATAGTAGTAGATGCAGAATCGTTTTGATCTACTTGTCACGGACGTGATGCCTATATACATGATCATGCCTAGATATTCTCATAACTATGCTCAATTCTGTCAATTGCTCAACAGTAATTTGTTCACCCACCGTAGAAAACTTATGCTCTCGAGAGAAGCCACTAGTGAAGCCTATGACCCCCGGGTCTATTCTCATCATATCAATCTCCATCACTTTAATCTTGTTTTGTCTTTACTTTGCCTTTTACTTTTCACTTTGCATCTTTATATCAAAAATACGAAAAATATTATCTATCGGATCTCACTTCCGTAAGTGACCGTGAAGGGATTGACAACCCCTAATCATGTTGGTTGCGTTGAGCTCTTTGTGTTGTGTAGGTACAAGGGACTTGCGCGTGGCCTCCTACTGGATTGATACCTTGTTTCTCAAAAATTGAGGGAAATACTTACGCTACTCTGCTGCATCATCCCTTCCTCTTCGGGGAAAACCAACGCAAGCTCAAGACGTAGCAAGAAGGATTTCTGGCGCCGTTGCCGGGGAGGTTCGCGCAAGTCAAGATTTGACTCCCGACAACGAGCCATTTCTGGCGCCGTTGCCGGGGAGTGTACGCAAAAAGTCAACATACCAAGTACCCATCACAATCCCTATCTCCCGCTTTTCATTATTTGCCATTTGCCTCTCGTTTTCCTCTCCCCCCAATTCACCCTTGCCGTTTTATTTGCCCTCTCTCTCCCTATCCTCCCTCTCTATTTGCCTCTTTTTGCCCATTTGCTTTTGTTTGTTCATGTGTTAGATTGCTTGTTTGTCGCAATGGCTCAAGATACTACCAAATTGTGTGACTTCACCAATACCAACAATAATGATTTTCTTAGCACTCCGGTTGCTCCTCTTGCTAATACTGAATCTTGTGAAATCAATACTGCTTTGTTGAATCTTGTTATGAAAGATCAATTCGCCGGCCTTCCTAGTGAAGATGCCGCTATTCATCTGAATAGCTTCGTTAATTTATGTGATATGCAAAAGAAAAAAGATGTCGATAATGATGTCATTAAATTGAAGCTATTTCCTTTTTCGCTTAGAGATCATGCTAAAGCTTGGTTTTCGTCTTTGCCTAAAAATAGTATTGATTCTTGGAACAAGTGCAAAGATGCTTTTATCTCTAAGTATTTGCCTCCCGCTAAGATCATCTCTCTTAGAAACAATATTATGAATTTTAAGCAACTTGATCATGAACATGTTGCACAAGCTTGGGAGGGAATGAAATTAATGATACGTAATTGCCCTACTCATGGTTTGAATTTGTGGATGATTATACAAAAATTTTATGCCGGATTGAATTTTGCTTCTAGAAATCTTTTAGATTCGGCCGCGGGAGGCACTTTTATGGAAATCACTTTAGGAGATGCTACTAAACTCCTAGATAATATTATGGTTAATTATTCTCAATGGCATACTGAAAGATCTTCTAATAAAAAAGTGCACGCGATAGAAGAAATCAATGTTTTGAGTGGAAAGATGGATGAACTTATGAAATTATTTGCTACTAAGAGTGTTTCTTCTGATCCTAATGATATGCCTTTGTCTACCTTGATTGAGAATAACAATGAATCTATGGATGTGAATTTTGTTGGTAGGAATAATTTTGGTAACAACACTTATAGAGGGAATTTTAATCCTAGGCCTTATCCGAGTAATCCTTCTAATAATTATGGGAATTCCTACAACAACTCTTATGGAAATTATAATAAGATGCCCTCTGATTTTGAATCTAATATTAAATAATTTATTTCTTCGCCAAAGAATTTTAATGCTATGATTGAAGAAAATTTGCTTAAGATTGATGATTTGGCTAGGAACGTTGATAGAATTGCTCTTGATGTTGATGCTTTGAAACTTAGATCTATTCCACCTAAGCATGATATTAATGAGTCTCTAAAAGCCATGATAATTTCAATTGACGAGTGTAAAGAAAGAACCGCTAGGATGCGTGCTTCCGAAGATGCCTTTATTAAAGCGTGTTCTTCTAATTCTTATGAAAATCAAGATGAACATCTAAAAGTTATTGATGTGTCCCCTATCAAATCTTTGTTTTGCAATATGAATCTTGATGAAACTGAATATGATCTTCCTTTACCTAGAAGGCGTTCCAAAAATTCAGAGTATTTAGATCTTTATAATGAAATTGATGAAAGTGGGATTGAAAGAAATAAAAATTTAGATGTTGCTAAACCCACTATATTGGATTTCAAGGAATTTAATTATGAAAGTTGCTCTTTGATTGATTGTATTTCCTTGTTGCAATCCGTGCTAAATTCTCCGCATGCTTATAGTCAAAAGAAAGCCTTCACCGAACATATTGTTGATGCCTTGATGCAATCTTATGAAGAAAAACTTGAGTTGAAAGTCTCTATCCCTAGAAAACTCTATGATGAGTGGGAACCAACTATCAAAATTAAAATTAAAGATCATGAGTTTTATGCTTTGTGTGATTTGGGTGCTAGTGTCTCCACTATCCCCAAAACTTTGTGTGATTTGCTAGATTTCCGCGATCTTGATGATTGCTCTCTAAACTTGCATCTTACGGATTCCACTATTAAGAAACCTATGGGAAGAATTAATGATGTTCTTATTGTTGCAAATAGGAATTATGTGCCCATAGATTTCATTGTTCTTGATATAGATTGCAATCCTTCTTGCCCTATTATTCTTGGTAGACCTTTCCTTAGAATGGTTGGTGCGATTATTGATATGAAGGAAGGGAATATTAGATTCCAATTTCCATTAAAAAAGGGCATGGAACACTTTCCAAGAAAGAAAAATAAAATTTCCATATGAAACCATCATGAGAGCCACTTATGGATTGCCTTCCAAAGATGGCAATACCTAGATCTATCCTCGCTTTTATGCCTAGCTAGGGGCGTTAAACGATAGCGCTTGTTGGGAGGCAACCCAATTTTATTTTTTGTTTTGTGTTTTTCTCCTGTTTAGTAATAAGTAACCCATATACCCTCTGTTTGGATGTGGTTTTGTGTTTTAGTTAGTGTTTGTGCCAAGCTAGACCTATTGGATCTTCTTGGATGATAGTTATTTGATCTTGCTATAATTTCCAGAAACTTTGCATTCAGTGACCGAATTACTAAAAATCATCAGAACGTGATAAAATACTGATTCCAATTGATTCTGATCAATAAACAAATTATCTAGGTCGTATAATTTTGGTAGATTTTTTGGAGTTCCAGATGTTTGCGTTAGTTACAGATTACTACATACTGTTCTGTTTTTGACAGATTCTGTTTTTCGTGTGTTGTTTGCTTATTTTGATGAATCTATGGTTAGTAAAATAATGTATAATCCATAGAGAAGTTGGAATACAGTAGGTTTAACACCAAAATAAATAAAGAATGAGTTCATTACAGTACCTTGAAGTGGTCTTTTGTTTTCTTTCTCTAACGGAGCTCACGAGATTTCTATTGAGTTTTGTGTTGTGAAGTTTTCAAGTTTTAGGTGAGTTCTTTTGATGGATTATGGAACAAGGAGTGGAAAGAGACTAAGCTTAGGGATGCCCATGGCACCCCCAAGATAATACAAGGACACCAAAAAGTCAAAGCTTGGGGATGCCCCGGAAGGCATCCCCTCTTTCGTCCACTTCCATCGGTAATTTACTTGGAGCTATATTTTTATTCACCAACATGATATGTGTTTTGCTTGGAGCGTCTTGTATTATTTGTGTCTTTGTTTGTTAGTGTGCCACAATCATCCTTGCTGTACACACCTTTTTAGAGAGTCATCTATGAATTAAAATTTGATAGAATACTCTATGTGCTTCACTTAAATCTTTTGAGCTATGTAGTTTTTCTCTATGCACTTCACTTATATCTTTTGAGCGTTATAATTTTGCTCTATGTGCTTCACTTAGATCTTTTAGAGAACGGTGGTGGTTTGTTTTAAAGAAACTATTGACCTCGCATGCCTCACTTAAATTATTTTGAGAGTCTTAATAGCATGGTAATTTGCTTAATATAAATATGCTTGGTGTTCAAGATATGTGAAATTTTCTTTTGAGTGCGTTGAATACTAAGAGAAGATTGAAGCATGATAATTGTTTTGAGATATGGAGGTGATAATATTAGAGTTATGCTAGTTTAGTAGTTGTGAATTTAAAGAATACTTGTGTTAAAGTTTGTGATTCCCGTAGCATGCACATATGGTGAACCGTTATGTGATGAAGTCGAAGCATAATTTATTTATTGATTGTCTTCCTTATGAGTGGCGGTCGGGGACGAGCGATGGTCTTTTCCTACCAATCTATCCTCCTAGGAGCATGCGCGTAATACTTTGCTTTGATAACTTCTAGATTTTTGCAATAAGTATATGAGTTCTTTATGACTAATGTTGAGTCCATGGATTATATGCACTTTTTCCCATCCTTCCACTATTGCTAGACTCTCTAATACCGCGCACCTTTCGCCGGTATCATACATCCACCATATACCTTCCTCAAAACAGCCACCATACCTACCTATCATGGCATTTCCATAGCCATTCCGAGATATATTGCCATGCAACTTTCCACCATTCCGTTTATTATGACACGCTCCATCATTGTCATATAGCTAGCATGATCATGTAGTTGACATCGTATTTGTGGCAAAGCCACCATTCATAATTCTTTCATACATGTCACTCTTGATTCATTGCATATCCTGGTACACCGCTGGAGGCATTCATATTGAGTCATATTTGTTCTAAGTATCGAGTTGTAATTGTTGAGTTGTAAGAAAAATAAAAGTGTGATGATCATCATTTTCTAGAGCATTGTCCCAAGTGAGGAAAGGATGATGGAGACTATGATTCCCCCATAAGTCGGGAAGAGACTCCGGACAAAAAAAAGAGGCCATAAAAAAAGGAGAACAGGGCCAAATAAAAAAATGAGAGAAAAAGAGAGAAGGGACAATGTTACTATCCTTTTACCACACTTGTGCTTCAAAGTAACACCATGATCTTCATGATAGAGAGTCTCTCGTTATGTCACTTTCATATACTAGTGGGAATTTTTCATTATAGAACTTGGCTTGCGTATTCCAATGATGGGCTTCCTCAAATTGCCCTAGGTCTTCGTGAGCAAGCGAGTTGGATGCACACCCACTTAGTTTCTTTTGATGAGCTTTCATATACTTATAGCTCTAGTGCATCCGTTCCATGGCAATCCCTACTCACTCACATTGATATCTATTGATGGGCATCTCCATATCCCGTTGATACGCCTAGTTCATGTGAGACTATCTTCCCCTCTTTTTGTATTCTCCACAACCACCATTCTATTCCACATAGTGCTATGTCCATGGCTCACGCTCATGTATTGCGTGAAGATTGAAAAAGTTTTGAAAAAGTTAGAGTATGAAACAATTGCTTGGCTTGTCATCGGGGTTGTGCATGATTTAAATACTTTGTGTGGTGAAGATAGAGCATAGCCAGACTATATGATTTTGTAGGGATAACTTTCTTTGGCCATGTTATTTTGAGAAGACATAATTACTTTATTAGTATGCTTGAAGTGTTATTATTCTTTATGTCAATATGAACTTTTGTCTTGAATCTTTATAATCTGAATATCCATACCAAAATTAAGAAATTTTGCATTGAAATTATGCAAAGTAGCACTCCGCATCAAAAATTATCTTTTTATCATTTACCTACTCGAGGACGAGCAGGAATTAAACTTGGGGATGCCTGATATGTCTCCAACGTATCTATAATGTTTGATTGCTCCATGCTATATTATCTACTGTTTGGACTATATTGGGCTTTATTTTCCACTTTTATATTATTTTTGGGACTAACCTATTAACCGGAGGCCCAGCCCAGAATTGTTGTTTTTTTGCCTATTTCAGTGTTTCGAAGAAACAGAATATCAGACGGAGTCCAAACGGAATAAAATCTTCGGGAACGTGATTTTCTCACCGAACGTGATCCAGGAGACTTGGACCCTGCTCCAAGGAACAAAAGAGGCGGTCACGAGGGTGGGGGCGCCCCCCCTAGGGCGCGCCCCCCTGCCTCATGGGCCCCTTGTTGCTCCTCCGGCGTACTTCTTCCTCCTATATATACACACGTACCCCCAAACGATCAGAACAGGAGCCAAAAACCTAATTCCACCGCCGCAACTTTCTGTATCCACGAGATCCCATCTTGGGGCCTGTTCCGGAGCTCCGCCGGAAGAGGGCCGTCATCACGGAGGGCTTCTACATCATCCTAGCCTCTCCGATGAAGTGTGAGTAGTTTACCTCAGACCTTCGGGTCCATAGTTAGTAGCTAGATGGCTTCTTCTCTATTTTTGGATCTCAATACAATGTTCTCCCCCTCTCTTGTGGAGATCTATTCGATGTAATCTTCTTCTTTTGCGGTGTGTTTGTTGAGACCGATGAATTGTGGGTTTATGATCAAGTCTATCTATGAACAATATTTGAATCTTCTCTGAATTCTTTTATGTATGATTGGTTATCTTTGCAAGTCTCTTCGAATTATCCGTTTGGTTTGGCCAACTAGATTGGTAGTTCTTGCCATGGGAGAAGTGCTTAGCTTTGGGTTCGATCTTGCGGTGTTCTTTCCCAGTGACAGAAGGGGCAGCAAGACACGTATTGTATCGTTGCCATCGAGGATAACAAGATGGGGTTTATTTCATATTGCATGAATTTATCTCTCTACATCATGCCATCTTGCTTAAAGCGTTACTCTGTTTTTAACTTAATACTCTAGATGCATGCTGGATAGCAGTCGATGAGTGGAGTAATAGTAGTAGATGCAGAATCATTTCGATCTACTTGTCACGGATGTGATGCCTATATACATGATCATGCCTAGATATTCTCATAACTATGCTCAATTCTGTCAATTGCTCAACAGTAATTTGTTCACCCACCGTAGAAAACTTATGCTCTCGAGAGAAGCCACTAGTGAAGCCTATGGCCCCCGGGTCTATTCTCATCATATCAATCTCCATCACTTTAATCTTGTTTTGTTTTTACTTTGCCTTTTACTTTTCACTTTGCATCTTTATATCAAAAATACCAAAAATATTATCTATCGGATCTCACTTCCATAAGTGACCGTGAAGGGATTGAGAACCCCTAATCGCGTTGGTTGCATTGATCTCTTTATGTTGTGTAGGTACAAGGGACTTGCGCATGGCCTCCTACTGGATTGATACCTTGGTTCTCCAAAACTAAGGGAAATACTTACGCTACTCTGCTGCATCATCCCTTCCTCTTCGGGGAAAACCAACGCAAGCTCAAGACGTAGCAAGGGCGCGCCCCCTACCTCGTTCTCTCCTCGTTGATCCCCTGACGTGCACTCCAAGTCTCATGTATTGCTTTCTTTCCAAAAATAACTTTTCCGAAGGTTTCATTCCATTTGGACTCCGTTTGATATTCCTTTTTTGCGAAACACTGAAACAAGGGGAAAACAGAAATTGGCACTGGGCTCTGGTTAATAGGTTAGTCCCAAAAATCATATAAAATACCATATAAATGCATATAAAACATCCAAGGTTGATAATATAATAGCATGGAACAATCAAAAATTATAGATTCGTTGGAGACGTATGAGTACACATCCGGCTGACCCGGCAGTAACAATCGCAGAGGTGCTTCCCTTATGCCCTAGCCGAATTAACGGGAACGCAGGGCATAAACACAAGAGCCAGGCAACCCAACTTGGCCAAAACTCAAGTCATATCGATGCATATAATGGCGAAGAAAAGGTACATGTGGAAAAGTAACACATGTGCAGGGGGCATAGAGCCCGGAACATAATTATATTAAGCTTCTGTATAAGGAGCCCCCAGGTATAATGAGCACGCATGGCGCATCAAGATTGTGTAGTCAAGACACATTTTAACCTTTTAAGGCCGTGAAGAAAAAGGGAAGAAAGAA
>NC_041388.1:373431448-373451658 GCF_002162155.2 Triticum dicoccoides | reverse complement strand
AGGCGTAGAATCTTCGAAGTCTGGCCGCGTTCCATGGGTTTGGCTCGAGTTGATTGTCCGATGCATCTCGCAGACGGTACGCTCCACCGGTTAGAACTTTGTCAATGATGAAGGGACCTTCTCATTTGGGCTTGAGCTCGTCCTTTTTCTTCTCTGGTAGGCATAGAACGAGTTTGCCAACGTTATAAGTTTTGGCCCATACTTCTCTGCTTTGATACCGTCGAGCCTATTGCTGATAGAATGCGGAGCGGGCTTTTGCAACGTCACGCTCCTCCTCCAGGGCGTCTAAACTGTCCTGCCGATCGAGCTTGGCTTCTTTCTCTTCGTACATGCGCACTCGAGGTGAGTCATGAATGATGTCGCAGGGTAGTACCGCCTCTGCGCCGTACACCATAAAAAACGGTGTGTATCCGGTAGTGCGATTCGGCGTGGTCCTTAGCCCCCATAGTACGGAGTCGAGCTCCTCAACCCAGTGCGTATCTGATTCCTTCAAGGATCACACTAATCTGGGTTTAATGCCGCTCATAATAAGACCATTTGCTCATTCGACTTGACCGTTTGTTTGGGGGTGATACACGGAGGCATAATCGAGCTTAATGCCCATGTTGCTGCACCAAGTTTTTACCTCATCAGCTGTAAAGTTCGAGCCGTTATCGATTATGATGTTGTGGGGGATACCATAACGGTGTACAACCCCGGATATGAAGTCTATCACTGGTCCGGACTCGGCCGTTTTAACTGGTTTGGCTTCTATCCATTTGGTGAATTTATCCACCATGACCAATAGGTACTTTTTCTTATGGATTCCTCCTTTAAGGGGTCCGACCATATCAAGCCCCCGGACTGCAAAGGGCCAAGTAATGGGGATTGTTTGGAGAGCAGTAGGTGGCATATGGCTTTGGTTTGCAAAAGGCTGGCAACCGATGCAATGTGGACGAGGTCTTGTGCGTCTGCTCGGGCTGTCGGCCAGTAGAAACCTGTATGGAAGGCCTTGCTTACAAGGGCCCGAGCTGCGACATGATGGCCGCCGAGTCCAGCATGAATTTCTGCCAAAAGTTGTCATCCTTCCTCTTCGGAGATGCACATTTGAAGTACTCCGGTAGCGCTTTTCGTATAAAGCTCTCCCTCGTGGACCTTGTAGGCTTTAGACCGCCGCACAATGCAATGTGCCTTGTTTGGGTCCTCAGGGAGTTCTTGCCTATTTAGGTAAGCCAAGAAGGGTTTTGTCCACGGGGCGATGACAGCCATAATCACGTGGGCCGAAGGTGTTATTTCGGTGGCGGAGCCTCCGATTACGTCAGAGTGCTCGGGATCTGGTGTTCTGGCCGGATCCGGACTGTTGTTGCCGGTCTCCCCTTCCCACACCACGGATGGCTTAAACAGCCTTTCCAAGAAGATATTAGGTGGGACAGGGTCGCGCTTAGCGCCGATGCGGGCGAGGATATCCGCCGCTTAATTGTTTTCTCGGGCCACATGGTGGAATTCGAGCCCCTCGAACCGAGCTGACATTTTGAGGACGGCATTGCGGTAAGCCGCCATTTTTGGGTCCTTGGCGTCAAAGTCTCCATTTATTTGAGATATTGTGAGGTTCGAATCCCCACGCACCTCTAGGCGTTGAATGCCCATGGAGACTGCCATCCAGAGACCATGCAACAGGGCCTCATATTCTGCTGCATTGTTGGAGTCTGTGTATAATATTTGGAGTACGCATTGGATTGTATCTCCGGTGGGGGATGTCAGGACGACGCCTGCCCCCAGACCAGCCAGCATCTTAGAGCCGTCGAAGTGCATGATCCAATTGGAGTACGCGCCGTACTCTTTAGGGAGTTTGGCTTCTGTCCATTCGGCGACGAAATCAGCCAGTACTTGCAACTTAATGGCTCGCCGTGGTTTGTATGTTATGTCAAACGGGAGGAGCTCAATAGCCCATTTAGCAATCCGGGCCATGGCATCGCGGTTATTTATTATGTCGTTGAGTGGTACTTCAGAGGCCACCGTAATTGAACACTCTTGAAAGTAGTGTGGTAGTTTTCGGGATGCCATGAAGACCGCGTATGCTATCTTTTCATAATGTGGATATCGTGATTTGCATGGAGTGAGGATAGTGGATACGTAGTATACCGGCTTTTGAAGCAGGAACTTATGTCCGTCCGTCTCTCGTTCGACGACGAGCACTGCGCTTACAACCTAGTGTGTTGCCGCTATATATAACAGCATTGGTTCGCCGATATTTGGCGTGGCCAAGATTGGGTTGCTGGCCAAGAGGGCTTTTATTTCTTCCAATCCAGCCGTGGCCGCATCCGTCCACTCGAAGTGTTTGGTGCGCCGAAGAAGGCGATAAAGAGGTAATGCCTTTTCTCCCAATCGGGAGATAAAGCGGCTTAAGGCAGCCACGCATCCAGTTAATTTCCGGATTTGCTTGAGGTCTGTTGGGATGGCCAACTGTGAGAGAGCTCGGATTTTAGCTGGATTTGCTTCAATTCCTCTATTGGAAACAATGAAGCCCAAGAGCTTTCCGGCGGGCAGGCCGAAAACGCATTTTTCCGGATTGAGCTTGATGTCATATGTTCGGAGATTGTCGAACATAAGCCTCAAGTCGTCTATTAAGGATTCGACGTGTCTGGTTTTAATGACCACATCGTCTACGTATGCCTCCACTGTTTTGTCGATTTGTGCTTCCAGGCATGTCTGAATCATGCGTTGATAGGTTGCACCGGCGTTTTTGAGCCCAAAAGGCATGGTGTTAAAAATGAAGGGGCCGTATGGAGTAATGAATGTCATTGCGGCTTGATCGGACTCCACCATCTTGATTTGATGGTATCCGGAGTATGCGTCGAGGAAACACAATGAGTCGTGTCCTGCAGTAGCATCGATAATTTGATCGATGCGGGGGGAGGGAGGGATCCTTGGGGCAAGCCTTATTAAGGTCCTCGAAATCGACACATAGGCGCCAGGATTTGTCCTTCTTTGGTACCATCACCAGGTTTGCTAGCCAGTCCGGGTGTTTTATTTCTCTAATGAATCCGGCCTCGAGTAACTTGGCTAGCTCTTCTCCCATGGCTTGTCGCTTAGGCTCTAAGAAACGCCGAAGAGTCTGCTTGACCGGCTTGAATCCCTTTAGAATGTTTAGGCTATGCTCGGCCAGCCTGCGTGGGATTCCTAGCATGTCTGAAGGATGCCAAGCGAAGATGTCCCAATTCTCACGCAAGAACTCCCATAGTGCAGCGTCTGTTGTGGGGTTCAGCTGTGCCCCGATGGATGCTGTTTTTGTAGGGTCTGTTGGGTGGACCTGGAATTTGACTGCTTCGTCCGCTGGTTTAAAAGAGGTGGGCTTGGGTCTTTTGTCGAGTACCACGTCGTCCCTGTCCACTGTGGAGCGCAGCGCAGTTAATTCTTCGGCCGTGAGGGCTTCGGATAACACCTCGAGGGTCAGTGCGGCGGTTTTATTTTCGGCATGGAGTGCTATGTCCGGATCACTAGCTAGAGTGATGATTCCATTGGGCCCGGGCATCTTGAGCTTCATGTACCCATAATGGGGTATAGCTTGGAAGATCGTGAATGCCTCCCGCCCTAAAAGGGTGTGGTATCCGCTACTAAACGGAGCCACTTGGAATGTAATTCTTCGGACCTATAATTCTCCAGCGTGCCGAATACCACATCTAGTGTGATTTTTCCCGCGCATCGTGCCTCCCGACTAGGGATTATTCCTCTGAAGGTCGTGCTGCTTTGCTCAATGTGGCTCTTGTCTATTTCCATTTTGCTAAGAGTCTCCTCATAGATGAGGTTTAATCCGCTGCCACCGTCCATGAGCACTTTAGTAAGCCGGAAGCCGTCCACAATTGGACTAAGGACCAAAGCGGCTGGTGCTCGGGCTGTTCGGAATTGAGGTTCGTCACTGGCATTGAAGGTTATAGCCGTGTCGTTCCATGGATTTATTGTTGCAACGTGGAAGACTCCGGCGAGGCTGCGGAGTGCTCGCTTGCAATGATTATTTGAGGAGAAAGTCTTGAAGACTGTCAGTACTGTATTGTTATTTTCCACGGGATGGTTCTCTGTGGTATTGTTGATGAGGAGATCCTCGCCGCTCTTGGCCACCTGCCGGAGTATCCAACATGCTCTAAGGCTATGTGTTGGCATGGTATCTGGTGTACTATGAATTTTCCATGGTCCATTGAGCCATCCCTCTAATACGGTTCCACGCCCTGTAGTGGGCTTTGGTTTCTTTGTAATTGGATCAGGTGACTTACGAGAGTACACCCTTTTAGTTCGGACGGAGGGTTTAGTGAGAGCCGGAGGATCCCAGATTTTTGTCTGGGTTTTCCAGGTGCTTTCCATCACACAGTACTTCTGTACTATGGCCGCCAAGTCAGCGAAGTGTACTACGTCACGGCGACTTATGGCGTTGAGGATTCCCTTGTCCGTGCAAAGAATGAAATTGCGTCTTCCTCGCGACAGTCCTTGACCTTGCTCATTACAAGGAGGAATCTGGCCCAATAGTGATGTACTGTCTCTTGGGGCTCTTGTGTAATGTGGGAAAGATCGCTTATGTGAGGGTGGGTGGGTAGATTTAGGTCCAAACCCTGACCCGATCTGAGACCCAGGGGCAGAGGAGTTTCTGAGCTTGGCAGTTCGGGCTCCGGAATGTTCCCCCATAGTTCTGGCCCGCTGTCCGATTCTAGGTTTGAAGCTTGGGCCATGTCCTCCCGTAGACGGGTATCCAGCTCGGAGAGCTCGGGAATCCAGACATAGTTTGTACTCAAAATAGAGGAAGAATTGCTGCATTGCTCCTCCACCACCGCTATATGATGGGTGACCGGCGGAGAGTTAATCTCCCTTTGGTCGGGTTTAAGCCCGATCCAATCATAGTCCATAGCGACTCCCAAGGCGGCGATGCAATCCAAGAGCTCATTCAAGGAAGAGAGCTCCATTGGATCCATCTGCTCGGTGAATCCCGAGCCGACGTGGAGGCTGTTTTTGATTACCCGAGAAGTCATCGTCGGCGCGACGGCCGAACGGGCGGTCATGACGAAGCCGCCTAGTCGGGGAGTTTGGCCTACAGCCAGGGCTCCCCCAGAGGTAATGTTGTCCTTGACAACAAGACGAGCCATCAAGCCTTATCGCGACGTCACAGTGGAACTCTCAATGAAAGCACCAATGTCAGTGTCAAAACCGGCGGATCTCGGGTAGGGGGTCACGAACTGTGCGTCTAAGGCTGATGGTAATAGGAGGCGAGGGACACAATGTTTACCTAGGTTCGGGCCCTCTCGATGGAGGTAATACCCTACTTCCTGCTTGATTGATCTTGTTGATATGAGTATTACAAGAGTTGATCTACCATGAGATCGTAGAGGCTAAACCCTAGAAGCTAGCCTATGATTATGATTGTTGTTGTCCTACGGACTAAACCCTCCAGTTTATATAGACACCGGAGGGGTCTAGGGTTACACAGAGTTGGTTACAAGGGAGTAGATCTACATATCCGAATTACCAAGCTTGCCTTCCACGCAAAGGAGAGTCCCACCCGGATACGGGACGAAGTCTTCAATCTTGTATCTTCATAGTACAACAGTCTGGCCAAAGTATATAGTCCGGTTGTCTGAGGACCCCCTAATCCAAGACTCCCTCATTCACCACCACCACCAAGCAAGATGCTAGGAACATTGGAGAGACCATCTTCAAGCTTCACGAGAAAATTGAGCATCTCTGAGCCCAGATCTATGACCTGCAAAATCAAAACTGTGAGTATGAATATAGACTCAAGAGGATGAGTTTGGCTGCAGATTCGAGGATCCCGGAGACTCGATCATCCTTCTATGATGGTGAGCCTATGCCTTGGAAGATGGACGACAAGCCTACATCATCAACGACTCCATCGTCACTACCTCCGAGGAAGGAGACATAAACACATGGGTATGGGCACTCCCCTTGGCAACTGCCAAGCTTAGGGGAGTGCCACGGTATCGTATCACCATCACACTTTTATCTTTACCTTTTTCTTAGTTCGATCCTTTTGGTAATATCTTGATCTAGTAGAATAAAGTTTTAGTATGATCTAGTTTTGAGTTTTGCTTTATGATCCTTCTATGTAATCGAGTCCGTGAGCTATATATATAATAAATATTAGTGTTGAATCAAGGGCTTGATTATCTTGTTATGATCTTGAGGAAATAAAATAAAAGAGAGAGAATAAAAAGAAATAAAGAGATCATATGGATCTTATGGAGAGTAATGAATTCACATATAAAGGGTATGATGAATAAAAGTTGTTGAGAGTTGATAAACATAGTTTTGGTCATCGTAACAATTCATAAAAAGTAATAAAGAAAGAGAGGCCTTCACATATAAATACGCTATCTTGGACATCTTTTATGATTGTGAGCACTCATTAAAATATGACATGCTAAAGAGTTGACGTTGGACAAGGAAGACACCGTAATGAGTTATGTTTTCTTACATCCGAAATAAATTATATTGTCCTGGATCATCCAACATGTTGACCTTGCCTTTTCCTCTCATGCTAGCCAAATTCTTTGCACCAAGTAGAGATACTACTTGTGCTTCCAAATATACTTAAACCCAGTTTTGCCATGAGAGTCCACCATATCTACCTATGGATTGAGTAAGATCCTTCAAGTAAGTTGTCATTGTTGCAAGCAATAAAAATTGCTCTCTAAATATGTATGATTTATTAGTGTGGAGAAAATAAGCTTTATACGATCTTGTGATGTGGAAGAAATAAAAGCGACGGACTGCATAATAAAGGTCCATATCACAAGTGGCAATATAAAGTGATGTTTTTTCGCATTAAGATTTTGTGCATCCAACCATAAAAGCACATGGCAACCTCTGCTTCCCTCTGCGAAGGGCCTATCTTTTATTCTTGTCTTATACTTCATACAAGAGTCATGGTGATCTTCACCTTTTCTTTTTAAATTTTATCTCTTGGCAAGCACATTGTGTTGGAAAGATCCTGATATATAGCTAATTGGATGTGAGTTTTCATGAACTATTATTGTTGACATTACCCTTGAGGTAAAATGTTGGGAGTCAAAACTATAAGCCCCTATCTTTCTCTGTGTCCGACTAAAACTTCATACCCATAAATATTGCATGAGTGTTAGAAATTGTGAAAGACTAAATGATAGTTTTTATATATATAGGGTCGCGCTATTCGTCACCCTGGGTGAGGAATAGTTATTCTTCACCCCTCTCTATTTTGACGTCAATGCACCATATTTTTAGATTCCATAAATTTTGCCTTATTTCATACGTAAAAAGAGAACGTAAGAAAATATATACTTGCCGCAAAAAATATTTTATATTACGTAAAATTACGAACGTAAAACATAGTGTAAAACATACATAAAATGCGATATTTGTGGTCTTATAACATATTTTTTTGTTTTCTTGTATCAAATTTTACATAGTGAATCAATATAAATGTAACTATTTGTATTTCAAATGTAATTTATTTATGAAGCGGTCGTAAGATTACGTCGGGTGAAGAATAATTTATTCTGCACCCTGGGTGATGAATAGTATCACTATATATATATATATTGTTGTTATAAGAATGATCATGATACCCTCATGTCCGTATCTTATTTTATCGACACCTCTATCTCTAAACATGTGGACATATTTTTCGATTTCGGCTTCCGCTTGAGGACAAACGAGGTCTAAGCTTGGGGGAGGAAAAATCCTATATGAGGTCTCTGGTGCCCTCTGGTGCCCATCTTCTTCTATATGAGGTCTTTCGTCCAGGAAAAAAAATCATAAGCAACCTCACGGGACGAAACTCCGCCGCCACGAGGCAGAAACTTGGCGGAACCAATCTAGGGCTCCGGCGGAGCTGTTCTGCCAGGGAAACTTCCCTCTGGGAGGGGGAAATCATCACCATCGTCATCACCATCGATCCTCTCATAGGGAGGGGGTAAATCTCCATCAACATCTTCACCGACACCATCTTATCTTAAACCCTAGTTCATCTCTTGTATCCAATCTTTGTCCCAAAGCCTCAGATTGGTACCTGTGGGTTGCTAGTAGTGTTGATTACTCCTTGTAGTTGATGCTATTTGGTTTATTCGGTGGAAGATCATATGTTCAGATCCTTTATGCATATTAATACCCCTCTGATTATGAACATGAATATGATTTGTGAGTAGTTACATTTGTTCCTGAGGACATGGGAGAAGTCTTGCTATAAGTAGTCATGTGAATTTGGTATTCGTTTGATATTTCGATGAGATGTATGTTGTCTCTCCTCTAGTGGTGTCATGTGAATGTCGACTACATGACACTTCACCGTTGTTTGGGCCTAGAGGAAGGCATTGGGAAGTAATAAGTAGATGATGGGTTGCTAGAGTGACAGAAGTTTAAACCCTAGATTATGAGTTGCTTCGTAAGGGGCTGATTTGGATCCATATGTTAATGCTATGGTTAGGTTTACCTTAATACTTCTTTTGTAGTTGCAGATGCTTGCAAGAGGGGTTAATCATAAGTGGGATTCTTGTCCAATGAAGGGCAGTACTCAAGCACCGGTCCACCCACATATCAAATTATCAAAGTACCAAACGCGAATCATATGAGCGTGATGAAAACTAGCTTGATGATAATTCCCATGTGTCCCCGGGAGCGCTTTTCTTTATATAAGAGTTTGTCCATGCTTGTCCTTTGCTACAAAAAGGATTGGACCATCTTGCTGCACTTTATTTACTTTTATTACTTGTTACCCGTTACAAATTACCTTATCACAAAACTATCTATTACCGATAATTTCAGTGCTTGTAGAGAATACCTTACTGAAAACTGCTTATCATTTCCTTCTGCTCCTCGTTGGGTTCGACACTCTTACTTATCGAAAGGACTACGATAGATCCCCTATACTTGTGGGTCATCAAGTACATAGCTGCTTCGGAAGCAAAAAATGAAGGATTCTGGATGAAGGAGTTCATATCCGATCTAGGTGTAATACCTAGTGCATCGGGTCCAGTGAAAATCTTTTGTGACAATACTGGAGCAATTGCCTTAGCAAAGGAATCCAGATTTCACAAGAGAACCAAACACATCAAGAGACGCTTCAACTCCATCCGCGATCAAGTCAAGGAGGGAGACATAGAGATTTGCAAAATACACACGGATCTAAATATTGCAGACTCGTTGACTAAGCCTCTTCATGAGCAAAACATGATCAACACCAAGACTCCATGGGTGCTAGAATCATTACTGTGTAATCTAAATTATTGACTCTAATGCAAGTGGGAGACTGAAGTGCGTTGGAAAGATCCTGATATATAGCTAATTGGATGTGAGTTTTCATGAACTATTATTGTTGACATTACCCTTGAGGTAAAAGGTTGGGAGGCAAAACTATAAGCCCCTATCTTTCTCTGTGTCCGACTAAAACTTCATACCCATAAATATTGCATGAGTGTTAGAAATTGTGAAAGACTAAATGATAGCTTTTATGTATATAGGGTCGCGCTATTCGTCACCCTGGGTGAGGAATAGTTATTCTTCACCCCTCTCTATTTTGACGTCAATGCACCATATTTTTAGGTTCCATAAATTTTGTCTTATTTCATACATCAAAAGAGAACGTAAGAAAATATATACTCGCCGTAAAAAATATTTTATGTTACGTAAAATTACGAACGTAAAACATAGTGTAAAACATACATAAAATGCGATATTTCTGGTCTTATAACATATTTTTTTGTTTTCTTGTATCAAAATTTACATAGTGAATCAATATAAATGTAACTATTTGTATTTCAAATGTAATTTATTTATGAAGCGGTCGTAAGATTACGTCGGGTGAAGAATAATTTATTCTGCACCCTGGGTGATGAATAGTATCACTATATATATATTGCTGTTATAAGAATGATCATGATACCCTCATGTCCGTATCTTATTTTATCGACACATCTATCTCTAAACATGTGGACATATTTTTCGATTTCGGCTTCCGCTTGAGGACAAACAAGGTCTAAGCTTGGGGGAATAGATACGTCCATTTTGCATCATGCTTTTATATCGATAGTTATTGCATTATGCGCTGTTATTACACATTATGTCACAATACTTATGTCTATTCTCTCTTATTTTACAAGGTTTACATGAAGAGGGAGAATGCCGACAGCTGGAATTTTGGGCTGGAAAAGGAGCAAATATTAGAGACCTATTCTGCACAACTCCAAAAGTCCTGAAACTTCACAGGAGCACGTTTCAGAATATATGAAAAATATTGGGCGAAGGAAGTACCAGAGTGGGGCCACCCACCATCCACGAGGGTGGGGGCGCGCCCTACCCCCCTGGGGGCGCCCCCTGCCTCATGAGCCCCCTGGCAGCCCTCTGGTGCCCATCTTCTTCTATATGAGGTCTTTCGTCGAGGAAAAAAATCATAAGCAAGCTCACGGGACGAAACTCCGCCGCCACGAGGCAGAAACATGGCGGAACCAATCTAGGGCTCCGGCGGAGCTATTCTGCCAGGGAAACTTCCCTCTGGGAGGGGGAAATCATCACCATCATCATCACCATCGATCCTCTCATAGGGAGGGGGTAAATCTCCATCAACATCTTCACCGGCACCATCTCATCTCAAACCCTAGTTCATCTCTTGTATCCAATCTTTGTCCCAAAGCCTCAGATTGGTACCTGTGGGTTGCTAGTAGTGTTGATTACTCCTTGTAGTTGATGCTATTTGGTTTATTCGGTGGAAGATCATATGTTCAGATCCTTTATGCATATTAATACCCCTCTGATTATGAACATGAATATGATTTGTGAGTAGTTACATTTGTTCCTGAGGACATGGGAGAAGTCTTGCTATAAGTAGTCATGTGAATTTGGTATTCGTTCGATATTTCGATGAGATGTATGTTGTCTCTCCTCTAGTGGTGTCATGTGAACATCGACTACATGACACTTCATCGTTGTTTGGGCCTAGAGGAAGGCATTGGGAAGTAATAAGTAGATGATGGGTTGCTAGAGTGACAGAAGTTTAAACCCTAGATTATGAGTTGCTTCGTAAGGGGCTGATTTGGATCCATATGTTAATGCTATGGTTAGGTTTACCTTAATACTTCTTTTGTAGTTGCCGATGCTTGCAAGAGGGGTTAATCATAAGTGGGATGCTTGTCCAATGAAGGGCAGTACCAAAGCACCGGTCCACCCACATATCAAATTATCAAAGTACCAAACGCGAATCATATGAGCGTGATGAAAACTAGCTTGATGATAATTCCCATGTGTCCTCGGGAGCGCTTTTCTTTATATAAGAGTTTGTCCATGCTTGTCCTTTGCTACAAAAAGGATTGGGCCATCTTGCTGCACCTTATTTACTTTTATTACTTGTTACCCGTTACAAATTACCTTATCACAAAACTATCTATTACCGATAATTTCAGTGCTTGTAGAGAATACCTTACTGAAAACTGCTTATCATTTCCTTCTGCTCCTTGTTGGGTTCGACACTCTTACTTATCGAAAGGACTACGATAGATCCCCTATACTTGTGGGTCATCAAGTACATAACTGCTTCAGAAGCAAAAAATGAAGGATTCTGGATGAAGGAGTTCACATCCGATCTAGGTGTAATACCTAGTGCATCGGGTCCAGTGAAAATATTTTGTGATAATACTGGAGCAATTGCCTTAGCAAAGGAATCCAGATTTCACAAGAGAACCAAACACATCAAGAGACGCTTCAACTCCATCCGCGATCAAGTCAAGGAGGGAGACATAGAGATTTGCAAAATACACACGGATCTAAATATTGCAGACTCGTTGACTAAGCCTCTTCCATGAACAAAACATGATCAACACCAAGACTCCATGGGTGCTAGAATCATTACTGTGTAATCTAGATTATTGACTCTAACGCAAGTGAGAGACTGAAGGAAATATGCCCTAGAGGCAACAATAAGTTTTTATTTATATTTCCTTATATCATGATAAATGTTCATTATTCATGCTAGAATTGTATTAAGCAGAAATTTGATGCATGTGTGAATACATAGACAAAACAGAGTGTCCCTTGTATGCCTCTACTTGACTAGCTCGTTAATCAAAGATGGTTAAGTTTCCTAACCATAGACATGTGTTGTCATTTGATGAACGTGATCACATCATTAGGAGAATGATGTGATGGACAAGACCCATCCGTTAGCTTATAATGATCGTTAAGTTTTATTGCTATTGCTTTCTTCATGTCAAATACATATTCCTTTGACTATGAGATTATGCAACTCCCGAATACCGGAGGAACACCTTGTGTGCTATCAAACGTCACAACGTAACTGGGTGATTATAAAGATGCTCTACAGGTGTCTCCGAAGGTGTTTGTTGGGTTGGCATAGATCGAGATTAGGATTTGTCACTCCGAGTATCTGAGAGGTATCTCTGGGCCCTCTCGGTAATGCACATCATGATAAGCCTTGCAAGTAATGTGATTAATGAGTTAGTTGCGGGATGATGCATTACGGAACGAGTAAAAAGACTTGCCAGTAATGAGATTGAACTAGGTATGATGATACCGACGATCGAATCTCGGGCAAGTAACATATCGATGACAAAGGGAATAACGTCTGTTGTCATTGCGGTTTGACCGATAAAGATCTTTGTAGAATATGTAGGAACCAATATGAGCATCCATGTTCTGCTGTTGGTTATTGATCGGAGATGTGTCTCGGTCATGTCTACATAGTTCTCGAACCTGTAGGGCCCACATGCTTAACGTTCGATGACGATTTGTATTATGAGTTATGTGTTTTTGTGACCGAAGATTGTTCGAAGTCCCAGATGAGATCACGGACATGACGAGGAGTCTCGAAATGGTCGAGAGGTAAACATTGATATATTGGACGGCAGTATTCAGACACCGAATGGTTCGGGTGTTTTTCGGAGTACCGAGGGCCCCCCCGGAGAAGTATTGGGCCTACATGGGCCATAGGGGAGAGGGGAGGCAGCCCACAAGGGGTGGTCGCGCCCCCCTCTCATAGGGAGTCCGAATTGGACTAGGGGAGGGGGCGCGCCCCCCTTTCCTTCTCCTCTTCCCTCTGCCTTCCCCCTTTTCCCCCTCCATGAGAAGGAATAAGAGGGGGGGAATCCTACTAGGGCTGGGAGTCCTAGTAGGACTCCCCCCTCTTGGCGCCCCCATAGGGCCGGCCTCCTCCCTCTCCCTCCTTTATATACGTGGGAAGGGCACCCCTTGGAGATACACCAATTGTTCCAAGCCGTATGCGGCGTCTCCCTCCACAATTTACTCCTCTGGTCATATTCACGTAGTGCTTAGGCGAATCCCAGCGCGGATCACATCACCATCACCGTCACCACACCGTCGTGCTGACGAAACTCTCGCTCGACCCTCTGCTGGATCAAGAGTTCGAGGGACGTCATCGAGCTGAACGTGTGCTGAACTCGGAGGTGCCATACGTTCGGTACTTGATCGGTTGGATCGCGAAGACGTCCGACTACATCAACCACGTTAACCTAACGCTTCCGCTTTCGGTCTACGAGGGTACGTGGACACACTCTCCCCCTCTCGTTGCTATGCATCTCCTAAATAGATCTTGCGTGATCGTAGGAATTTTTTTGAAATTGCATGCTACGTTCCCCAACACTAACTGCGATGTGCTACTTGTGAGATGTGTTGGCATTTTTCGTGAAGAGAAAGGGTGAAGCAATATAGTAGTAGAGAAGTAACTCCCTCAGTGAGAACAAAGGTTATCGAACCAATAGGAGAACCACACAAATTTGCGTCTTCAGCACCTACACACACAAAAGCAAACACTTGCACCCAACGCGGGCAAGAGGGTTGTCAATCCCGCTGAACTCATTACTTGCAAGGATAATTCTGATGGTGATAGATATATAAAAAGAAAAGTAAAAAAATTGCAGCAAATATTTTTGGCTTCTAGCAATATGATTAAGTAGACCTGGGGGGCATAGTTTTCCCTAAAGGCTTCTCTCTCGAACACATAGCATACTATGGGTAAACAAATTACTGTTGGGCAATTGATAAAACAATGTGTAGTTATGATGTTATTGATGGCAACAATCACATAGATAGGCATCACGTCCGTGACAAGTAGACCGAAACAATTCTGCATCTACTACTATTACTCTAGTTTGAGAGCGCTTCTGTGCTTCCCTCTCTAGGTATTAAGTTCATGGCAAACAGAGTAATGCATGAAGTATGATAACATGATGTAGACAAAGTAAACCCAACCAGTATGAATAAACCCCGTTCTTTTACACTTAAATGCAACAATACAACGTGTCTCGCCACCCCTTCTTCCACTGGGTGACGACACTGCAAGATTGAACCAATTACAAGGCACCTCTCCTGCTGAAGATAAATCAATCTAGTTGGCCAAATTAAACGGATAGATCGGAGAGAAATACAAAGCTATAATAAGGATGCAAAATAAAGTTCAGAAAAGACACACATTAAAATGCATCATCCATACTACTCATATATAATAAACATTCTACAACTATGAAATATGCAAATATAATAATAAATTATATGTTAGTAGTAGTAGTAATAATAATAATAATAATAATAATATAGCTTTGTTCATATTTAATTATGTAATTTTCCAATATAAACCCCACCAAGGCATGAATGAGTAAGAGGACCATGCACGTAGTAATTTTTATTGAGGGTTCCATGCACATAGTATTAGAACTTTCTTACTTAATTATTTCCTCTTTTCCCCCCTTAATTGATGTGATTTTACATGATCCCAATAAACCAAAAAGAATCTCGCGAGATTCGGTCTATGTTAATCTTCGATGGATACAGTCCTTGTTTGTGTGTCTAGAGGTAGTCTAAAACCCTTGGACCCTAGGTGGCTAGGGCAAACTTTCTCCTTCAAATTTCACCGATGAGTCCGTGGATTCGCCTCACCTCTGTCTGTTGCTCCGACAGCCAGTGGCGGGAAGGGGAATCCCGTTGCGTCCGCTCCGGTTAGTAGTTTATGTTAGGTTTTTTTAGTCCTCCTAGGTGTGGTGCGGCGGATGGCGGCGCTACTTCTTTAAGTTTGTGTTCCAGGCTCTGATCCTCCTCGAGTTCGTCCATTTGGATGTAGTAAACGGAGCTCCGGCGTAGGTTCCTATTGTCTCTTTGGGGCGGTGAGATTAGGGTTTCTCATCTTATGGCGAGATTTGACGTCAGATGCTTCAGATCCATGCAAGGGTTCAACGGCGACGATAACGACTTCAGGCGGTGGCCCTTAGGGGCACGTGTACGAAGACTTCCCGGCTGTCATCGACAAGGTCAAGCCGGCTCCGGTAGGGGAACGACGACAACTACGCGTCGGCGGCTTGCTCTGGCAGCAGTAGTGATTGTTTGGGGTCTTAGAATCTCAATGTAATTTTTATTATGTTTTAGATGCTTTGTACTTATGCTAAACTTTAATAAAAGATCTGAATGAATTTCGGAAAAGAGGTAGTCTAAAACCTGAATCTATTTGTCACTTCTACTAGTGTTTTGTACTGACATGATAGATGAGGAATAGACCGGATGTTGTTAAAAAAGCGAAAAAGGGGAAGCGGAGGGGGAGTACTTCTGGGGCTCAGCATCAGCGGAAGCGTAGAAGCAACAAACAGAGCCACGGCAACTCGAGTCAGTCAATCCAACGGCCCATACAGTCTGACGGCAGTACGCAGGGGCCAGGGGGGCTATTCGGTCATTCCGCCGTCTTGCTGGCCGTCGTCTCGTCGTGGTTCCTCCCCCAACCCCACGGCCGGCACCACCACTGCGCCACCGCGCTCAAGTGCCAGTGACCTCACCGCCTCCCGCCCTTTTAAAACTAGTGCTCCCGAGGTCCGGCTCACCACCACCGCCGCGCTCCCGCTTCCTCCCCCACCTCCATGGGCAGCAAAACCCTAGCAGCACCCCCCCGACAGACGCACCAACCGGTTGGTACAGCGCGGCGTAGCACGTAGATCCCGCCCCCGCCCGCGCGCCGACCGGATCCGATGGCGGAGATCGCCGTCGGCGTCTCCTCCCCGCGCGCCTCCGTCGCCGCCGCAGCCGCCGCGGCGGCGGCGTCGGCCTCCTCCGGCCCGGCGGTGCTGTCCTCCCCGCGCGCCGCGCTAAGCCGGGGCGCGCACCAGTTCCACCACCGGCGGTGGGCGCCGCCGGCGATCTCGCCGTCCTACAGGGCGTACCTGGTCGCGCTCTGGCTCGTCGGCTTCGTGCTCGTCTTCCTGTGGCAGAACACCTCCATGGGCCGCCTGCGGCTCTACAACCGGCCGCCCATGCCCAAGCGCGCGCCGTCTGCCGCAGCCTCGATGGGCCAGTGGGTGGCCTCGCCGCCGGTGTACGACTTGAGGGAGTTTGGGGGCGTCGGGGACGGGCGGACGGTCAACACGGCGGCCTTCGAGGCCGCGGTGGCGGCCATCTCGGAGAGGGGCGGCGGGAGGCTCACCGTGCCTGCCGGCCGGTGGCTCACCGCGCCGTTTAACCTCACCAGCCACATGACGCTCTTCCTCGCTGCAGGCGCTGAGATCCTCGGGGTCCAGGTGAGACATTTCAGCTGCACTCTCCATCAGCTTGCTTAATTTTACTGTCACAAGTTTTGACAAGATTGTATGACTAGTCACAAATTGGTATAGTTAAACCATTAAAGCATATATTGAATTAATGACTCACATTGGCTCTAGAATAACACTGTTCCTGTCCACTCATGCTTAGTCTGTAAAGGAATTACAGTGATGTCATTTTGTTTCAAACTTAGAGGAAGTTGAACTAGGATGTTCTCACATATCGTTTGGCTGTAACTTTTACAGTCTGGTGCATTTTCTTCCAATGAGTCAACATTGACAGCTTATTGCGTTACTTACATGTAAGGATGAAAGATACTGGCCATTGATGTCCCCATTACCGTCATATGGATACGGAAGAGAGCATAAGGGACCTCGATATGGGAGCCTAATACATGGTCAAGACCTGAAGGATGTGATTATAACCGGTAAGTAATATTGTATGTTTCCTTTTGTTGCATTTTAACGCTCATGATAGTGTGAACTTTATGTTTTTTCTATATATGTTTACTTGCTTAGTCCATTTCAATGCTTAATTATTACTTTGAACTTTGTGTTTGCATTCTGAAATTAAAGCAAGGATTGACTGCCATCATATTATGGTGTGTGTGGCCTTTAAATTAACACCCTAATTGCTAAACATAGGAACATAAGTGAAATTGTTAAAATGAAGTATCCGTATTTGCGACCACCTATCTTATAGATCATTAAGTCCCACAATGAAAGTATGTTGGATGATCCTATGTTATGATGCCTCCTATTAAGTATTTTGAATATAAGACCAACAGTTTTGTTGGTTATTCATGTGAAGATATTGTTACCTGTTACCAGAATAATCATGAATGTGTAGCCATGATTCTAATGTGCCAATTTAATTGCTAAATATTCTTTCTATTAGCCTTTTTGTCCTCAAATTGGTCAGACATTTCGTTAGCTGAGACTCATCATCTCTTTATCTGTCTAATAGGTCATAATGGCACTATAAATGGGCAAGGCCAAAGTTGGTGGATCAAATTTCGCAAGAAACTCCTCAATCACACCAGGGGTCCTCTTGTTCAGCTCATGCGGTCAAGTAACATTACTATTTCTAACATCACATTACGTGATTCTCCCTTCTGGACACTTCATCTGTATGACTGCAAGGATGTCACAGTCTCGGGAACTACTATTCTGGCTCCAATTGCTGGGGCTCCAAACACCGACGGGATAGATCCAGGTCATTTTCCAACTTTTGCGGTTTACTTGATTCCTGAGCTCTGATTCGTTTCAGCTACAGCTCACATTGTTCAATGACTGGATAACAATCTAGCCTCTTCATATTCATTGACAATATGAACCCTACAACTTTGTACTTCCATGTTATCTTGGTTTCTTAACTTGTTATTATATGATTTGGAACATTTTATACAACACTCAGATTCTCAGTTGCGTTTACTGCTTATGCAGATTCTTGCGAGAATGTGATGATTGAAAATTGCTATATTTCTGTTGGTGATGACGGGGTAGCTATAAAGAGTGGTTGGGATCAATATGGAATTGCTTATGGGCGTCCGTCTACTAACATCACTGTTCGCAATGTCATAATCCGCTCAATGGTCAGGTAATTCATTTGTTTTGGTTCACTGTGTTAGCCCTTCTGTTAATTTATCAGTTGAGATTGGCGAATAAGAACGTTAATAGTACCAAAATGCAGCTTTTCATGTACAGTGAATTACTCTGAAATGTATGGGCGTTACTAGTCAAAGTTTGTCAGATCAGCTTAATTGTGTGTTTAATCTCTTTTCCCTTCTGGACAGTGCTGGCGTGTCTATAGGAAGCGAGATGTCTGGTGGTGTCTCAAACGTTTTGGTAGAGAACGTCCACATTTGGAGTTCGCGGCGAGGTGTGAGGATAAAGACTGCCCCTGGAAGAGGGGCCTATGTAAACAACATTGTCTACAGAAACATAACCCTAGAAAACGTCCGGGTTGGTATCGTGATAAAGACCGACTATAACGAGCACCCAGATGAACGGTTCGACCCGAAGGCTGTTCCTGTTGTCGGTAACATCTCTTATATGTCAATCCATGGGCAAAGGGTGCGGGTACCCGTCAGGATACAAGGGAGCGCAGAGATCCCCGTGAGGAATGTTACTTTCCATGATATGTCGGTTGGTATACTTGACAAGAAGCACCATGTTTTCCAGTGCTCCTTCGTCCAGGGGCAGGTCATCGGCTATGTTTTCCCTGTGCCCTGCAAGAACCTGGACCTGTACAATGAGCGGCGCGAGATGGTTAAACAATCGACACTGCAGAACATTTCAGATATCGACTACAGTTTCTGACACGGCGGTTCGTCTCACTGTACTATTTTAGGAGTATCCAGTGATCAGCTTAGTCTTGCTTTACTGCATACACAGGGAATTTTGTTTGTAGCTGTTTACACCTCCCTTTGTCTCAGGCGTGTATTTAAGGAGGCCCAGACTTGTCTATACTGTGTCATAGAATGATGCATCTGTTTTCACATTTCATCCCTGTATTTCTACACACGAATTAAACAATTAAAACCTCACTAACAACAATATTAACAGCAGCTGTTTTTTTATGTTCGGTTTGGATATCTCACTCTGTCAAAAGGTCTTCGAAATAACGTCAGTACAGCCATACAGGGTAAAACACCTTGTCCCTTGTGTAAGTGGAACAAATCTTATTCTGCTAGTCTTTTGGTGAAGCAGTGGCAGCACAGCTTCTTTTGGTTTGATTTTCTCTTTGGCTTTCGAATTACATTTGAAAAAGTAGGGCATTATTCTTTTTTTTTTCTTCGCAGCATGCTCTCTGATTTACGGATTCATAGAGGGTGAGCACCATATTTTTTTTGAGGGAGGCGAGAACCAACCTCAGTTGACTGAGAAAGGTTTGAAATGCAATATTAATCAAGTTTGTTCATGTCAGGGATCAGCAGTATATACTCCCTCCATTCCTAAATATAACACTTTTTAGAGATTTTAATAAGGACTACATACGCGAAAATGCCAAACGGAGACCGAGCTCCATGGAGGCCTTTATTTGAAAACTTTAAAATTCATAAATTTCAGTTTCAAAAAATTCTGAAAATAAATACGCATATACCTAGATACATAATGTACATGTGTGCAAATTTTCAGGCTGAAATACATTAAAATGTGAGCTACACAAAAAAGACAAATCTGGAGCCTTTTAGCATATGTACTGTTCATCTATAAAGTCCATGATTTTGGTTTTTTTTTGTACAGCTTGCAATTCAAGGTATTTCATCCTGAAATTTTTCACACATACACTTTACATCCTTGCATACATGTGTATTTTTTTCAGAATTTTTTGAAACTGAAATTTATGAATTTTGAATTATTCAAAATAAAGGGCTTCATGGAGCTCGGTCTCCAAAATGCCCTAATCATACATACGAATGTACATAGGCATATTTTAGAGTGTAGATTCACTCATTTTGCTCCGTATGTAGTACGCATTGGAATCTCTAAAAAAACTTATATTTAGGAACGGGGGAGTATTACATTTGGTACAAAAGAACTGAACCATATTTTTTTTCGTTGTCAGTACTAGTCTATCCAAAATAAATTAGGGGAGTAGTCTGTCAAGTTTCTTCCATTCCTGAAAAAAAAAACGAGTTGGCTTCTTTT
>NC_041388.1:373391004-373431146 GCF_002162155.2 Triticum dicoccoides | reverse complement strand
GAGGATAAGAGTTGGCTTCTTTCAGTGCCATGGAGAAGGCCGTGAACAATGTTCAAACAAAAAGCCGCGAGCTTAGAAGAAGCCCACGAGACATTTTCCACGACAGCGGGCAAAAAATAAAACAAAAAAACTGGCGTCCCGCCATTGGCTCAGCGCAGCGCCCTCTCCCTCCCTATCCTCATCTACTCCAAACAGATAACCCGCTGGCGGTGGCCGGTGCAGTGCCATTCCCGCTCCCCCCTCTCCCCCGTCCGGAATCCTCCATGGCGACTCCTCTGCCCACTGGCTCATTCGCAGCATGTCGCCTCCAACCTAGGTAATCACCAACATGCTCTGGTAAATTTGCTTTGAAACCTCTCGGATCATCGGAAAAATGCTGAACCGTCGTTGCCGCATGCCCGTCTGCTTGCTTGTTCTGAACTTCTGATCGAGCTTAGGATCCGGGTGTTGCATGCCACGAAGCCGCCGGCGCAGAATGCTGGCCCGGCAGCGGCAGCCTGCGCTCCCGTCCGGCGGGGCGGTAGCCACCGTACTGGCGCGACCAAGAGCAGCCTGTCCACGGTGTGCGAGCCGCTGGGGCCCGACCGGCCCGTCTGGTTCCCCGGCACCGCCCCTCCGCCGTGGCTCGACGGCAGGTAGGTAAACTGAACCAATTTCAGACTACTGAATTTCATTTCGTCTCTGACATCATTCCTGTGTTGGCGTGTTGCCATTTCCCCTTCAGCCTTCCGGGAGACTTCGGATTTGATCCTCTGGGATTCGGATCGGAGCCGGAGTCGCTGCGGTGGTTCGCGCAGGCGGAGCTGATGCACGGCCGGTGGGCGATGCTGGCGGCGGCCGGGATCCTGGTCCCGGAGGTCCTGCACAAGTGGGGCTTCATGGAGGAGTTCTCCTGGTACACGGCCGGCGAGCGCGAGTACTTCGCGGACCCGTGGACGCTGTTCGTGACCCAGATGGCGCTCATGGGTTGGGTGGAGGGCCGGCGGTGGATGGACTACCTCAACCCGGGGTCCGTGGACATCGAGCCGCGGTTCCCCAACCGCAAGAACCCCACCCCGGACGTGGGGTACCCGGGGGGCCTGTGGTTCGACTGGGGCAACTGGGGCCGCGGCTCGCCGGAGCCCGTCATGGTGCTCCGCACCAAGGAGATCAAGAACGGCCGCCTCGCCATGCTGGCCTTCGTCGGCTTCTGGTTCCAGGCCGTCTACACCGGCCAGGGCCCCCTCGACAACCTCTTGGCGCACCTCGCCGACCCCGGCCACTGCAACATCTTCTCGGTACGTACATACAGATACATGGTTGGTTAATAGTATGATTTGCTCTGCTGCTGTGATTCTCATGCAGATCATTTTATGTCACGTGACACTGTGCAGGCGTTCACGTCCCGCTGATTGTTGGCAGAGTGGCGAACGGTGTTGCTAAGGCAGAAGGGTTTTGCCGTGAACCTGAGCACTTTGGCGTTGGAGTGTCATCTAGGCATCTATCCCTTTGGAAAATGTGAATATTACAGTGCACCCGAAGAGGGAAATGGGTTGGGAAAGATGCTTACCAGTACACCTCTGTATATTGAAATACTCCCACTAGGCCAAAACAAAATGCTACTACTACCACAGGCCACACAGTAACATCAGAATCGCACAGCTGTTATACTTTTTGATACGCGTAATTTTCTTCTTGGTTAACCCTGGACACCTATTTCTATGACCTTGAATAGAAAATTGAGAGTGTCAGATAGGTTGCCCCAAACCCTAGGCCAGAGGCAACGTATGCAGTGTAAAACAAAAGGAAAAATGGCGTGGTCGATGCAGGCAATGCGCGCCGCTCGTGTATGATATTCACTATTTCCCTTGAGCCAGCCATGAGCTCATTTAGAAACTCTTACCGAGCTATCATGTCGTCTCTTGAGCTACACGATGGGTCAATGGTCGGCGCAGGTCTTTCAGCTCAATTATGTGCAGATAAAATGCGAGAGGATACAACTGGGGCTCTTAAGAAGCATAGTGTCCTGACAGCAGGTAACTGTCAATAGCTGCTCATGTAGTCCTGGAGATTTGCAATTTTGGTGGTACAAGGAATTAAAAAAGAACCAAACAGTGTTAGAACATCTCTAGCTGGCAATTTGTTTTAGCGTCCAAAACAAATTCTCAGCCAACAAAAGGCTTCCCTTCATGCCGCTTCCCTTCATGCCAACAAAAGGTCCAACAAAAAGAACCAAGCGAGTGCAATATTGTGCGGTTGTTCTTTGTTTCACGCAATGTGAGCTCAATGTTGTCTTAATATTATGCAAAAAAAAAAGGTTGCAACTTTTGGTATTGGAAAGAAGAATACATTTATATATTTATTAACGAGGTTTATTTGATGTTGGTGCACTTGTCGTTAGAGATTAGATTATAGAGGACACAATCTCTCGCAAAAATAAAAACAATGAGGACACAATGTCTTAAGTTTCTTCACGTGGAGGCAGAGAAGAAATAAGTATGCAAGCCAGAGAAGTCAACAGAGAAGGGCAAAAGTGTTGACACTGAAACTAAGGAGATGGGGAAAGAGTTGATTGCACTTGTTGTAGCAGTTAAGGAATTTGCGTTTGTGTTTCCCGCAAAAAAAATGTATTTTTTGTTGAAGTGTGTAATTATTCTTGTCCTCTTGTATGGATCAGTTCTCAGGAACCGGTGAACTATGTGGCCAAAATGTTGTTTTATAAAGTACTCCCTCCATTCACAAATATAAGATGTTCTAATTTTTTCTGATTTGGATGTATATAGACGCATCTTATTGTGTTTGTTCACTCATTTCAGTCCATATGTAATCCATATTAAAATATCCTAAACATCTTATATTTGTGAACGAAGGGAGTAGTTTACATTGATCTTAAGATGAGTGAAGCTAACTCGATGGCCTGAATAAACGAATCTGTGTTTAAAAAAGTTGAGACTTAAGTTTTAGGAGGTTGACTAGGAACCCTTTCATTTAACCCATCCAAATTGAGGAGTTAAGGTTTGAGGGGGCTTTTGAGGAGCTAAATTTTGGGATTCGGCTGGAAATGCCCTTATGTGATCACAAAATTAACTCGGTGTGTGGAATTAGAATGCAACGGCATGATACTCTCTCTCTCTCAAAACAAGAGTGAAAAGAGAGAGCGGAGGGCGACACAAGAAAGGGAGCCCTCTTGGGGCAAAATTTGTTTCTCCCCCTCTCCTCCGGCGTTGAAATGACGTCGCGAGGGTTAGATTAGAGGAGCCCGGATCTCCGTGCGGAGGGGCGGATTAGGGCCATTAGGACCCGAGGTAGGGTCTCCTGGCGCCGATGTCAAGCGTGGATGTCGTTGATGCAGAGAATTAATGTTCCCTCAGGCCCTATCCTCATGATGTCTAGTTGGCTCCGGCGATGGTTGCAGGACAGGGGGGGGGGGTTCTCCTTGAGACCTGCCTCATCAGGTCTTCTATGCTTTTGATTAGGAGTCGTCGATCGTCCATTGTTTCGTCTTTGGGAGGTGGTGTCGGCGGTGAGTCTTCGTTCAGACAGCCAATCATGGATCTCATGGAGTGTTGAAGGGTGGGGTTGCCTCTTTTTTGCGACAATGGCCGACGTTAGTCGCAGGCATAGCTGGCCAAACGGGCCGGCCCGGCACGGCACGGCACAACCCATCTTAATCGTGCGTGGCACGGCCCGGCCCGCCATGGCACGATTATTAGTCGGGCCGTGCCGTGCCGGCCCGCGTTCTGCCCCCTCCGGCCCAAGCTCGACCCAGGAGCCAAACGGGTCGGCCCGATGGCACGCCAGGCACGTTGGGCCACTAGCCTAATGGCCTGCTAGGTTGTTTCTTGGGCTGATTTTGTCCTGCTGGGCTATTTTTTATGTGTTATATATATATAAAAAATCTGGATAAAAAATAAAAAAGATAAATGGGTCATGCCGGCCCGCGTGCCCAGCCTTCAGGCCCATGCATGGCCCAAGGCGGGCCGCGTGCCTGGCACGGCCCGATTAGAGCGTGCCGGGCCTGGCCCATCACGTGCCGTGCCAGCGTGCTTGCGGGTATGCATGCCAGGCCCGGCCCATCTGGCCAGCTATAGTCGCAGGCCCGAGGCCGAGAAGAGCATGGGGATTCCATGATTGATATGCGACAATTGCCAATTAGATCGTTCAATTCACCGGGTGTATTTTGCGGCTCACAAACTACTTGCTCTCTCGTAAGAGTGGTTGGGTACCCCCAAGTATAAGGGTGAAGTAACCTAACAATAAGTACAAAATAAAAGAGATGGCACAATAAGAAAATAAATTTTCTTGATAAAGTTTTTAGTATAGGAAAATAGTCCCCGGGGGCCATATGTTCACTAGTGGCATCTCTCCAAGCATATAAGTGTGATGTGGTGGACAAATTACTGCCAGACATCGATTGAATTGCAATATTTATATTTATGACTATGATCACTCATGGTATAATTTCATACAGGAATTATGTCATGTTGGGAACGTAGTAATTTCAAAAAAATTCCTACGCACGCGCAAGATCATGGTGATGCATAGCAACGAGAGAGGAGAGTGTTGTCTACGTACCCTCGTAGACCGAAAGCGGAAGCGTTAGCACAACGCGGTTGATGTAGTCGTACGTCTTCACGGCCCGACCGATCAAGCACCGAAACTACGACACCTCCGAGTTCTAGCACACGTTCAGCTCGATGACGATCCCCGAACTCCGATCTAGCAAAATGTCGGGGAAGAGTTCCGTCAGCACGACGGCGTGGTGACGATCTTGATGTTCTACCGTCGCAGGGCTTCGCCTAAGCACCGCTACAATATTATCGAGGATTATGGTGGAAGGGGGCACCGCACACGGCTAAGAGATCAATGATCAATTGTTGTGTCTTTGGGGTGCCCCCCTGCACCCGTATATAAAGGAGCAAGGGAGGAGGAGGCTGGCCCTAGGAGGGGGCGTGCCAAGTGTGGAGTCCTACTAGGACTCCCTAGTCCTAGTAGGATTCCACCTCCCATATGGAATAGGAAAAGGGGAAGGGAAAAGGAGAAGGAAGGAAGGGGGCGCCCCCCTTCCCTAGTCCAATTCGGACCAGACCAAGGGGAGGGGTGCGGCCACCCTTGAGGCCCTTTTCCTTCTTTCCTGCATGGCCCAATAAGGCCCAATACGTATTCCCGTAACTCTCCGGTACTCCGAAAAATACCCGAATCACTCGGAACCTTTCCGATGTCCGAATATAGTCGTCCAATATATCAATCTTTACGTCTCAACCATTTAGAGACTCCTCGTCATGTCCCCGATCTCATCCGGGACTCCGAACTCCTTCGGTACATCAAAACTCATAAACTCATACTATAACTGTCATTGAAACCTTAAGCGTGCGGACCCTACGGGTTCGAGAACAATGTAGACATGACCGAGACACGTCTCCGGTCAATAACCAATAGCGGAACCTGGATGCTCATATTGGCTCCCACATATTCTATGAAGATCTTTATCGGTCAGACCGCACAACATACGTTGTTCCCTTTGTCATCGGTATGTTATTTGCCCGAGATTCGATCGTCGGTATCTCAATACCTAGTTCAATCTCGTTACCGACAAGTCTCTTTACTCGTTCCGTAATACATCATCCTGCAACTAACTCATTAGTTGCAATGCTTGCAAGGCTTAAGTGATGTGCATTACCGAGAGGGCCCAGAGATACCTCTCCGACAATCAGAGTGACAAATCATAATCTCGAAATACGCCAACCCAACAAGTACCTTTCGAGACACCTGTAGAGCACCTTTATAATCACCCAGTTACGTTGTGACGTTTGGTAGCACACAAAGTGTTCCTCCAATAAACGGTAGTTGCATAATCTCATAGTCATAGGAACATGTATAAGTCATGAAGAAAGCAATAGCAACAAACTAAACGATCAAGTGCTAAGCTAACGGAATGGGTCAAGTCAATCACATCATTCTCCTAATGATGTGATCACGTTAATCAAATGACAACTCATGTCTATGGCTAGGAAACTTAACCATCTTTGATTCAACGAGCTAGTCAAGTAGAGGCATACTAGTGACATACTGTTTGTCTATGTATTCACACATGTATTATGTTTCCGGTTAATACAATTCTAGCATGAATAATAAACATTTATCATGATATAAGGAAATAAATAATAACTTTATTATTGCCTCTAGGGCATATTTCCTTCAGTCTCCCACTTGCACTAGAGTCAATAATCTAGTTCACATCGCCATGTGATTTAACATCAATAGTTCACATCACCATGTGATTAACACCCATAGTTCACGTCGTCATGTGACCAACACCCAAAGGGTTTACTAGAGTCAATAATCTAGTTCACATCGCTATGTGATTAATATTCAAAAGTACTAAGGTGTGATCATGTTTTGTTTGTGAGGGAAGTTTAGTCAACGGGTCTGCCACATTCAGATCCGTACGTATTTTGCAAATTTCTATGTCAACAATGCTCTGCACGGAGCTACTCTAGCTAATTGCTCCCACTTTCAATATGTATCCAGATTGAGATTTAGAGTCATCTGGATCAGTGTCAAAACTTGCATCGACGTAACCCTTTACGATGAAGCTTTTGTCACCTCCATAATCGAGAAACATATCCTTATTCCACTAAGGATAATTTTGACCAATGTCCAGTAATCTACTCCTAGATCACTATTGTACTCCCTTGCCAAACTCAGGGCAGGGTATACAATAGGTCTGGTACACAGCATGGCATACTTTATAGAACCTATGGCTGAGGCGGAATGACTTTCATTCTCTCTCTATCTTCTGCCGTGGTCAGGTTTTGAGTCTTACTCAACTTCACACCTTGTAACACAGGCAAGAACTCTTTCTTTGACTGTTCCATTTTGAACTACTTCAAAATCTTGTCAAGGTATGTACTCATTGAAAAACTTATCAAGCGTCTTGATATATCTCTATAGATCTTGATGCTCAATATGTAAGCAACTTCATTGAGGTCTTTCTTTGAAAAAACTCCTTTCAAACATTCCTTTATGCTTTGCAGAATAATTCTACATCATCTCCGATCAACAATATGTCATACATATACTTATCAGAAATGTTGTAGTGCTCCCACTCACTTTCTTGTAAATACAGGCTTCACTGCAAGTTTGCATAAAACTATATGCTTTGATCAACTTATCAAAGTGTATATTCCAACTCCGAGATGCTTGCTCCAGTCCATAGATGGATCGCTAGAGCTTGCATATTTTCTTAGTACCTTTAGGATTGACAAAACTTTCTGGTTGCATCATATACAACTCTTCTTTAATAAATCCTATTAAGGAATGCAGTTTTGTTTATCCATTTGCCAGATTTCCTAAAATGCGGCAATTGCTAACATGATTCGGACAGACTTAAGCATAGATACGAGTGAGAAATTCTCATCGTGGTCAACACTTTGAACTTGTCGAAAACCTTTTTGCGACAATTCTAGCTTTGTAGATAGTAACACTACTATCAGCGTCCGTCTTCCTCTTGAAGATCCATTTAATCTTAATGGCTCGCCGATCAATGGGCAAGTCAATCAAAGTCCATACTTTGTTCTCATACATGGATCTCATCTCAGATTTCATGGCCTCAAGCCATTTCACGGAATCTGGGCTCATCATCGCTTCCTCATAGTTCGTAGGATCGTCATGGTCAAGTAACATGACCTCCAGAACAGGATCACCGTACCACTCTGGTGCGGATCTCACTCTAGTTTACCTACGAGGTTCGGTAGTAACTTGATCTGAAGTTACATGATCATCATCATTAGCTTCCTCACTAATTGGTGTAGTAGTCACAGGAACAGTTTTCTATGATGAACTACTTTCCAATAAGGGAGCAGGTACAGTTACCTCATCAAGTTCTACTTTCCTCCCACTCACTTCTTTCGAGAGAAACTCCTTCTCTAGAAAGGATCCATTCTCAACAAGGAATATCTTGCCTTCGGATCTGTGATAGAAGGTGTACCCAACATTTTCTTTTGGGTATCCTATGAAGATGCACTTCTCCGATTTGGGTTTGAGCTTATCAGGTTGAAACTTTTTCACATAAGTATTGCAACCTTAAACTTTAAGAAACGACAACTTAGGTTTCTTGCCAAACCATAGTTCATACGGTGTCGTCTCAAAGGATCTAGATAGTGCCCTATTTAATGTGAATGTAGTTGTCTCTAATGCATAACCCCAAAACGATAGTGGTAAATCGGTAAGAGAAATCATAGATCACACCATATCTAATAAAGTACGGTTACGACGTTCAGACACACCATTACACTGTGGTGTTCCAGGTGGCGCGAGTAGTGAAACTATTTCACATTGTTTTAACTGAAGCCCAAACTCGTAACTCAAATATTTTACTTCTGCGATCATATCGTAGAAACTTTTATTTTTGTTACGATGATTCTCCACTTCACTCTAAACTTCTTTGAACTTTTCAACTATTTCAGACTTGTGTTTCATTAAGTTGGTATACCCATATCTGCTCAAATCATCTGTGAAGGTCAGAAAATAACGATACTTGTCGTGAGCCTTAACACTCATCGGACCGCATACATCAGTATGTATTATTTCCAATAAGTCAGTTGCTCGCTCCATTGTTCCGGAGAACGGAGTCTTAGTCATCTTGCCCATGAGGCATGGTTCGCAAGCATCAAGTGATTCATAATCAAGTGATTCCAAAAGTCCATCAGCATGGAGTTTCTTCATGCGCTTTACACCAATATGACCTAAATGGCAGTGCCACAAATAAGTTGCACTATCATTATTAATTTTTCATCTTTTGGTTTCAATATTATGAATATGTGTATCACTACGATCGAGATCCAACGAACCATTTTCATTGGGTGTGTAACCATATAAGGTTTTATTCATGTAAACAGAACAACAATTTATTCTCTTACTTAAATGAATAACCGTATTGCAATAAACATGATCAAATCATATTCATGCTCAACGCAAACACCTAATAACACTTATTTAGGTTGAACACTAATCCCTAAAGTCTAGGGAGTGTGCGGTGATGATCATATCAATCTTGGAACCACTTCCAACACACATCGTCACTTCACCCTTAACTAGTCTCTGTTCATTCTGCAACTCCCGTTTTGAGTTACTACTCTTAGCAACTGAACCAATATTAAATACCGAGGGTTGCTACGAATACTAGTAAAATACACATCAATAATCCGTATATCAAATATACCTTTGTTCACTTTGCCATCCTTCTTATCCGCCAAATACTTGGGGCAGTTCCGCTTCCAGTGACCAGTCCCTTTACAGTAGAAGCACTTAGTCTCAGTCTTAGGACCAGACTTGGGCTTCTTCACTTGAGCAGCAACTTGCTTGCCGTTCTTCTTGAAGTTCCCCTTCTTTCCTTTGCCCTTTTCTTGAAACTAGTGGTCTTGTCTACCATCAACACTTGATATTTTTCTTGATTTCTACCTTCGTTGATTTCAGCATTATGAAGAGCTTGGGAATCGTTTCCGTTATCCCTTGCATATCATAGTTCATCACGAAGTTCTACTAACTTGGTGATGGTGACTAGAGAATTCTGTCAATCTCTATCTTATCTGGAAGATTAACTCCCACTTGATTCAAGCGATTGTAGTACCCAGACAATCTGAGCACATGCTCACTGCTTGAGCTATTCTCCTCCATTTTTTAGCTATAGAACTTGTTGGAGACTTCATATCTCTCAACTCGGGCATTTGCTTGAAATATTACCTTCAACTCCTGGAACATCTCATATGGTCCATGACATTCAAAACGTCTTTGAAGTCCCGATTCTAAGCCGTTAAGCATGGTGCACTAAACTATCAAGTAGTCATCATATTGAGCTAGCCAAACGTTCATAACGTCTGCATCTACTCATGCAATAGGTCTGTCACCTAGCGGTGCATCAAAGACATAATTCTTCTGTGCAGCAATGAGGATAATCCTCAGATCACGGATCCAATCCGCATCATTGCTACTAACATTTTTCAACATAATTTTTCTCTAGGAACACAATAAACTGGGAGCAATATCGCGAGCTATTGATCTACAACATAGATATGCTAATACTACCAGGACTAAGTTCATGATAAATTAAAGTTCAATTAATGATATTACTTAAGAACTCCCACTTAGATAGACATCCCTCTAATCCTCTAAGTGATCACGTGATCCAAATCAACTAAACCATGTCCGATCATCACGTGAGATGGAGTAGTTTCAATGGTGAACATCACTATGTTGATCATATCTACTATATGATTCACGCTTGACCTTTCGGTCTCCGTGTTCCGAGGCCATATCTGTTATATGCTAGGCTCGTCAAGTTTAACTTGAGTATTCCGCGAGTGCAACTGTTTTGCACCCGTTGTATTTTAACGTAGAGCCTATCACACCCGATCATCACGTGGTGTCTCAGCACGAAGAACTTTCACAACGGTGCATACTCAGGGAGAACACTTATACTTTGATAATTTAGTGAGGGATCATCTTATAATGCTACCGTCAATCAAAGCAAGATAAGATGCATAAAAGATAAACATCACATGCAATCAATATAAGTGATATGATATGGCCATCATCATCTTGTACTTGTGATCTCCATCTCCGAAGTACTGTCATGATCACCATCGTCACCGACGTGACACCTTGATCTCCATCGTAGCATCGTTGTCCTCTCGCCAATCTTATGCTTCCACGACTATAGCTACCGCTTAGTGATAAAGTAAAGCACTACAGCGCGATTGCATTGCATACAATAAAGAGACAACCATATGGCTCCTGCCAGTTGCTGATAACTCGGTTACAAAACATGATCATCTCATACATTAAAATTTAGCATCATGTCTTGACCATATCACATCACAACATGCCTTGCAAAAACAAGTAAGACGTCCTCTACTTTGTTGTTGCAAGTTTTACGTGGCTGCTATGGGCTTAGCAAGAACCGTTCTTACCTACGCATCAAAACCACAACGATAGTTTGTCAAGTTGGTGCTGTTTTAACCTTCGCAAGGACCGGGCGTAGCCACACTTGGTTCAACTAAAGCTGGAGAAACTGACACCTGCCAGCCACCTGTGTGCAAAGCACGTCGGTAGAACCAGTCTCGTGTAAGCGTACGCGTAATGTCGGTCCGGGCCGCTTCATCCAACAATACCGCCGAACCAAAGTGTGACATGCTGTTAAGCAGTATGACTTATATCGCCCACAACTCACTTGTGTTGTACTCGTGCATATTACATCAACGCATAAAACCTAGGCTCGGATGCCACTGTTGGGGAACGTAGTAATTTCAAAATTTTCCTACGCACACGCAAGATCATGGTGATGCATAGAAACTAGAGAGGAGAGTGTTGTCTACGTACCCTCGTAGACCGAAAGCGGAAGCGTTAGCACAACGCGGTTGATGTAGTCGTACGTCTTCACGGCCCGACCGATCAAGCTCCGAAACTACGGCACCTCCGAGTTCTAGCACATTGTTCAGCTCGATGATGATCCCCGGACTCCGATCCAGCAGAATGTCGGGGAAGAGTTCCGTCAGCACGACGGCGTGGTGAATATCTTGATGTTCTACCGTCGCAGGGCTTCGCCTAAGCACCGCTACAATATTATCGAGGATTATGGTGGAAGGGGGCACCACACACGGCTAAGAGATCAATGATCAATTGTTGTGTCTTTGGGGTTCCCCCTGCACCTGTATATAAAGGAGCAAGGGAGGAGGAGGCTGGCCCTAGGAGGGGGCGTGCCAAGTGTGGAGTCCTACTAGGACTCCCTAGTCCTAGTAGGATTCCACCTCCCATATGGAATAGGAAAAGAGGAAGGGAAAAGGAGAGGGAAGGAAGGGGGCGCCCCCCTTCCCTAGTCCAATTCGGACCAGACCAAGGGGAGGGGTGCGGCCACCCTTGAGGCCTGTCGGTGTCAAAACCGGCGGATCTCGGGCAGGGGGTCCCGAACTGTGCGTCAGGTGGATGGTAATAGGAGACAAGGGACACGATGTTTTTACCCAGGTTTGGGCCCTCTCGATGGAGGTAAAACCCTACTCCTGCTTGATTGATATTGCTGATATGGGTAGTACAAGAGTAGATCTACCACGAGATCAAGGAGGCTAAACCCTAGAAGCTACCCTATGGTATGATTGTCTGTTCGTCCTATAGACTAAAACCCTCTGGTTTATATAGACACCGGAGAGGGCTAGGGTTACACAGAGTCGGTTACAATGGTAGGAGATCTACATATCCGTATCGCCAAGCTTGCCTTCCACGCCAAGGAAAGTCCCTTCCCGACACGGGACGAAGTCTTCAATCTTGTATCTTCATAGTCCAGGAGTCCGACCGAAGGTATAGTCCGGCTATCCGGACACCCCCTAATCCAGGACTCCCTCAGTAGCCCCTGAACCAGGCTTCAATGACGAAGAGTCCGGCACGCAGATTGTCTTTGGCATTGCAAGGCAGGTTCTACCTCCAAGTACTTCATAGATGATTTTGAACACAAAGGTAGTGTCCGGCTCTGCAAAATAAGTTTCCACATATTGCCATAGAGAGAATAATATTTACACAAATCTAATATGCTGACATATTCCGTAGCATGACATCACACCACGGCCAAGTCTTTATTCGAATCGCTTTACTGTCCCACCTCAGCGCGTTTAGCGAGGCGGTTTCCTTGGCACGTCTTGTCAAAGCAGAGATCGTGTCCCCTTATTCCGGGATTCTCATCAATACGGGCGTGGGTAACTCGACCGTGCCATTGATCACGGCGCTTGGGAGATAAGCGAGTTTTACCAGGCTAGTGGGGACGCATGGTCGCGTCCACCCATATAAGGGGATAAGGATCCACCTTTTCATCCACGCCTTCTTCCTCCTTTGCCTATCCATTTCCGCGCACTCGAGCTCCAGCACCCAAGTCCAGACACCCCACCTCAACCTTCTCCAGCCATGTCCGGAGCGGGAGGCAAGTGGATGGTCTCCTCCGTCACGGAGGGACACATCAAAAAACTGAGGAAGGCCGGATACTTGTCTAACGACATTGCGCACCGGCTTCCCGAAGAGGGGCAGGTTATCCCCACCCCTAGGCCCCACGAGACGGTGGTGTTCCTCCCCCATTTCCTCCGCGGACTGGGCTTCCCTCTCCACCCATTTGTCCGGGGGCTCATGTTCTACTATGGCCTGGATTTCCACGATCTGGCCCCGAACTTTGTCCTCAACATCTCAGCGTTTATCGTCGTGTGCGAGGCTTTCTTCTGCATCCGCCCCCATTTTGGCCTATGGCTCAAGACTTTCAATGTCAAGCCGAAGGTGGTGCGCGGCACCCAGGCGGAGTGCGGAGGCGCCATGGTGGGCAAGATGCCCAACGTCCTATGGCTCGAGGGCTCCTTCGTGGAGACCATAAAGGGGTGGCAGTCGGGGTGGTTTTACATCACCGAGCCGCGCGACCCTGAATGGGTCGCAGCCCCTGAGTTCTGACCCGGACCCCCTACGCAGCTCACCTCCTGGAAAGAGACGGGCCTGTCGTGGGGTAAAAGAGGAGAGCAGACCGGACTCCAAACATGCGTCCAAACCCTGGTGGACAAGAAGCTCAAACTTGTCAATGTAGTCCAGGTTATGCTCATCCGCCGGATCCTCCCGTGTCAACAACGGGCTTTCAACCTGTGGGAGTTCGACCCGGCGCAGCACCGAACTCTGAGCAGGCTCTTCGACACGACGTACGAAGATGCCTGGAAGGTGCTTTTCAAGGGCGCCGAGGCCCCCGCATCCGCTACCGAGGATCACGGATTCAGCACGCAGTGTCACGCTAGTGCGGTAAGCTGTTTTTACCTTTTACAGGGTATTAGTTTTTCATAGTTTGACTCCATGCGGGATCTAAACTCCCTTACCTTTGACAGGATTGGCAGGAGACGTCCGGACAGATCAACTGTCCGGCTCCTTTGCCCGAAGGCCCAGCGGACGCTCGCTTGGCGAAGCTGCTGGTTCCGGCACCCTATGTGGTGCCGGAGAAGAAGCCCAAGAAGAAGGCCACGGGGACTCGAAAGAGTGCCCGGCGCCTGGAGGTGTCGGATTCATCATCCGACGACTCCAAGACGCACTCCTCCCATGAAGACGAGGAGGAGGAAGAAGAGACCTCTCCCCCTCCAGCGGGGGGAGGGAAGAAAAGGAAGGCCGCCCCAACTGGGGAGGCCGAAGGGTCCAAGAAGGGGAAGACCCTTCCTCCGGACTACCCCACCGATGCCGACGATGGCGAAGAGGAGTGGCCGCACAGGGCCAAGCCCCTGGCGAGATCATAAGTATTCGGACACCAGAGCAATTCATAGTGTTCCTTTCTTGCACAGCTCCTCCTTACGCCGAATATGACTATGCAGTCTGCCCAAGGCCGAGCTCGACGAGTCGTCGAGCGGCTCCCTGGATTTGTCGGATGTGAATTCGCTTCCGACGGCTACCTCCCCCCACCCTACGGACGACGCCGAGGTGGCGTCCCAACAGGTTCCAAGCCAGGAGGAGGTGGTCCTGGAGGCGCCACAAGGCGACCTCCTGAACTTCGGGCGTAAAGGGGATAGAAACCCCAAGGCCTCCAAGTCCGGCCTTGAGCCGGACACCGCGCCGGAACCTTCAACGGTTCCGGACTCCGGTAGGTAGCCTCCTTCCAAGAGGAGCAAGCCTACCGAGCTGGTGACCTCCATCCAACCGGAGGCACCGGACAATTTGCTGGAGGTGCTTAATGGCGCCTCCATCGACAAGGAGCACCACACTATTATGAGTGCGGTGATCCAGAAGGTTCAGTCCGCCAAGAGCGGACTGACTGAAGCCTGTGCCAGCCTTCTAACAGGTAATGATGGCAATGGGTCGGGTTTGGATCGGGTTGAACAATCTCAAATCCATATCCATGTCCATGAAGACAATCTTTGCCCGCCCATGAAAAAATCCATGGGTGAAAAATTGTGTCCATGTCCAAACCCGATGGATATCCATACCCATTGGATATCCATTGGGTCCTCTCGAGACATATAAATAAGACATAACACAATATTAACATAAACTCTTCCATTCTTCACCTCGTGGTAGGCTAGGCTTAACTTATGGTAAATCAACATCCACTAACAACCTAATATCATTTAGTATTTTTCTAAAAAATGAGAATGACAAGTCATTTAAGAAGGAGGTAAAAATAAGGGAAGGGGTGTTGGAGTATGTTACAGAGGGGATTGAATGTCAACTAAAAAAAGTTACGATGGGGATTGTGTAATTTCTTATGCATGTTTTAGATAAAAAAAGTGTAAAATTGCTGTGGGACATATGACCGTGGGGCAGTGATAGCAGATTTTCCCCCATTAAGTCATACCATCGGGTCGGGTTTGGGTATATCCATGGGTACAAGATTATATCCATGCCCTATCCACGAACAATCGGGTCGGGTTTGGGCACCGCCCATGGACACAAAAGCATATCCAAACCCTATCCATTTGGGTCGGATATCCATGGATATCCATGTTCATGGATAAAATTGCCACAAGTAAAGAATATGTAAAAATATTACCGCATAGACAGTAGCCCCTGATGCTCTGTTCGGTGTTCGGAAAGAAAAGCCGAATAGAGGATCTAATAACATTCGCAGGAGTCTAACATAATCAAGTCAATATGCGTATGCAGGCTTCACTGCTGGCCTCCGCCGCACTGACTACGGAGGTGGATACGCTGAAGCAAAACCTCGCGCGGTCCGAGAACGAGCTCGGCCATGCCAAGAGGCAACTCGAGGAGAAGGAAGGTAAGTAATACCTTGCGCAAGTATATAGAGAAGATGTGGTTGAAAAAATGACAGGATCAACGTGCTATTATAGGGGCCATGACCGAGGTGGCAACCCTTAAGAAAGCGCTGTCCGAGGCCGAAAACAGAGCGGCCACGGAGCGCACGGAGAGAGGGAAGCAGGAGGCGCGGGTGGAGGAGTTGCAGAAAGAGCTCCAGGCTCTCGTGAAAAAACACGAGAGTTTGGAGCTTGACTCAAAGACACAAGCGTCCGAGCTTGCGGCAGCCCTCGAAAGTGCGAAGTCTGCCAAGGCCGAAGCCCAGAAAGCCCTCCAAGAAATTGAAGCGATGAAGAAGATAGCGGCGGGTAAGGCATTCATTATGCAAAGCAAGCACGTGAAAGTGAATTACTTGTTACTTACCCGAGTCCGGAGCTCCCCAGGAGCATTCGCAGATTTGCCCCGCAGTGCGTCTGATACCACCGCCTACTACCGATCCGAGGAGGGGAGCTCGACGGAGAAGGTGTTCTGGTCTCAGTATGCTGAGGCCGGACACCTGGTGCCTTTGAGCGACCACTGAGGCAAATGGTCGAGCTCCACAAGGTGGCCGAACAGGCCATAAATGGCCTCATAGTTCGGCTTTGGCCTGGAGAGGCTCTGCCTGGGAGCTACTTCGGGCTGGTGAGGTGGCTGGTGGATGCATGTCCACAGCTTGAAGTAATCAAGCGCTCCGTCTGCATCGAAGGTGCCCGTAGGGCACTTGCCCGTGCTAAAGTGCACTGGGGCAAGATGGATGCGGAGAAGCTGGTGAAGGACGGGCCGCTGCCGGGCAAGGAGCATCGCATCCCGGAAGTGTATTATGAGGGCGTCCTGAAGGGTGCCCGCCTTATAGCGGATGAATTCTCCAAAGATGTAATTTTTGAGTAAACTCGCATTTGTGATTTTGTACGCTAAAAACTTGTTCATATGCCCTAAGCAACGCTTTTGAATTTAAAATATTACCTTCTGTGCGGCCGTTTATCAAATTTGAGAGATGGCGAGTCGTCGGCTTCTGCCCCCATGCCACGAGTGCTGGGGTGTTCGGGATAAACAGCGCTCCTTTTCCCATTCTTGGGTCCTTCGAGGGAGGCCCTCATCACAACGAACAAGGCAATCAGACTATAATGCTTGAACACTCTCACTTAGCCATAGAATTCTATAATTTTAAATTTCGGCGAAGCCCCTAGTGTTCGGAAGACCGAGTTTGGGGTGCTATCCACGCCTAGGCCGGACAAAGCCGACTCCTCGCTCTAAGCGGCATAAGTCTTTAGGGACTCGAAAACCTCTCGAATAGCGACCAGCTCTCGCCTCATCATGACTGTCAGTTTTAGCTTTCTCTACTGAGGTGCTTAGCCCAGCTCAACTGGGGCACAATCGCAGTAGTTCTTCTAGTGCTACCTTAGCCGATATAACGGAACGTAAGGTACCAAAACATAGGAGCCGGGCAAACCCAACTATTGACCCAAGACATGATTCAGAGCCGATGCATATAATGCTATAAGTTTGGGGTGCCGCACCTGTGAAAGTGTTCGGACTTCTCACACCATATTGTGGGGTACTTAAGCCCCTGGCGTATTGGCCGTACGAAAGTGTACGGGTACAACATGTCATTAATGAACATATACTCGTAGAAAAGAGTAATGCAATAATAGACGGAAGCTATGCATTGTTTATTTAAAAAAGCTACGATCAAAGCAGAACGATACAAATAGTGCAATAAGCAAAAGATGGGACTATTTAACATGTCCTTTCCAGGGGCGAGCTGCGGAATGGTATGTGAAACAGGTATACTGCTCGTTATAGAGACCACCTTAGAGTTCCATAGTGCGGCGTAGCTTTCTGCTTCCCTGGTTGTATCGTTTGTGAGGCAATTGTACTGCCGGACAAGCCTTCCGAAGAATGGAGTCCTGAAAATAAGACAAAATGAAGAAGTCGGCAGCCCCTAGTGCGGTTTAAGCCGTGTTTCGGGCGTGCCGTGATGGTGCCCCTCCCCCTTTGCCCATGGTATTTCCAGAGCATAGTTATGTACGCGCAACACTGGTTTCGCAAGTTCGCGAGGGCTGGGGTTGGGGCCGCATTGCTATGCTTTCTCGGAACATGCCAGGCGGTCTTGTTGTAGGTTACTCCGGGCACGCTTGACGGTGTCTAGACATTTAATGGCCGGACTGGAGAATTGCCTTGAGAGGCTGTTTTGTACTTCCACTGCGATAGCCGCCGTATGCTCCTCTGTTCGGAGAGAGCGTTCGGTGTTTCCATTGACCGTGATGACTCCTCGAGGGCCTGGCATCTTGATCTTGAGGTATGCGTAGTGCGGCACCGCATTGAACTTGGCAAATGCGGTTCGCCCGAGCAGTGCGTGATAGCCACTGCGGAATGGGACTATGTCGAAGATTAACTCCTCGCTTCGGAAATTATCCGGAGATTCGAAGACCACTTCAAGTGTAACTGAGCCTGTACAGTTGGCCTCTACACCTGGTATGACGCCTTTAAAGGTCGTTTTAGTGGGTTTAATCCTCGAGGGATCGATGCCCATTTTCCGCACTGTATCCTGGTAAAGCAGGTTCAGGCTACTGCCGCCGTCCATAAGGACTCTAGTGAGGTGAAATCCATCAATAATTGGGTCTACAACCAATGCGGGCCATGACGGATGCTAGTGGGGTGGTCCCTTCGATCAAAAGTGATCAGACAGAAAGACCATGGGTTGAACTTTGGGGCGACTGGCTCCATCGCGTATACGTCCCTTAGCGCACGCTTCCGCTCCCTCTTAGGGGGTTGGGTTGCATATATCATGTTCACCATCCGCACTTGTGGGGGAAAACCTTTTTTTCCACTATTGTTCGGCGGCCGGGGCTCCTCCTCGTCATCGCTATGCAACCCCTTGTCTCTGCTTTCGGCATTTAACTTGCCTGCCTGCTTGAACACCCAACAATCCCTGTTGGTGTGATTGGCTGGTTTTTCGGGGGTGCCATGTATCTGGCATGAGCGGTCGAGTATTCGGTCCAAACTAGACGGGCCCGGAGTATTTCTTTTGAATGGCCTTTTCCGCTGACCGGATTTAGAGCCTCTGAATCCGGCATTAATGTCGTATCCTCAGCATTGTCGCCGTTAATGCGGCGCTTTTGCTTGTTGCGACGTGACCTGCCACTGCTGTCCTTGGTATCCGAATTACCAGGGCTCTTGGTCATGTTATTGCTGCGAGCTGGCCAGCTGTCTTCTCCCGCGCAAAAGCGGGTCATAAGTGTCGTGAGGGCTTCCATAGATTTCGGCTTTTCCTGTCCTAGGTGCCATGCAAGCCACTCGTCGCGGATGTTATGCTTGGAGGCTGCTAGGGCCGCTACGTCCGGACAGTCGACGATTTGATTTTTCTTGGTAAGGAACCGTGTCCAGAATTGTCTAGTCGATTCCTCTGGCTGCTGAATTATGTGGTTAAGGTCATCGGCGTCTGGTGGTCGCACATAAGTGCCCTGGAAATTGTCGAGGAATGCGGTTTCCAGGTCCTCCCAACAACCAATTGATTCTGCTGGCAAGCTATTAAGCCAATGCCGAGCTGGTCCTTTAAGCTTGAGTGGGAGGTATTTGATGGCGTGTAGGTCATCACCGTGGGCCATGTGGATATGAAGGAGATAGTCCTCGATCCATACCGCAGGATCTGTTGTGCCATCGTATGATTCGATGTTCACGGGTTTGAAACCCTCGGGGATTTGATGATCCATTACTTCATCTGTGAAGCATAGTGGGTGTGCGGCGCCTCTGTATTGGGCTATATCACGACGCAGCTCAAACGAGCTTTGTCTACTGTGTTCGGCCCGGCCGGATTGACTGTATCCGGAGTGACGATTACCGTCTCGTTTTGTGGGGCGCCCACGCGATCCGCAGATCGATCTTGTTTGCCTTGCCTTGTCCTCCAATATATCTCGCAGGTCTGGCGCATTTTCCCGTGCCTTGGTATTTTTTGAGCGGCGCCGGGGTGCGGCTTGAGTGGAGGGCCAAGAGGCCTCTCTGTCGCGGCCACGGGGTGGCCGGTCGGCCGCATCATGCGCTGGTGATGTAGGTTTAGGTGCTTCCTCCTCTAAACGGGGTAGCAACCTGCGCTTTGGGTAGCTCTTGGAGGGGCGTTCGAGTTCATACTCTTCGCCCGCAAGGACTTCAGTCCATCTGTCGGCTAGCAAATCTTGATCAGCTCTAAGCTGTTGCTGTTTTTTCTTGAGGCTGCTCGCCGTGGCCATAAGCCTGTGTTTGAAACGCTCTTGTTCGACGGGATCCTCCAGCACGACAAATTTGTCGTCGTCGAGGCTTGCCTCGTCTTCAGAGGGAGGCATATAATTATCGTCCTCGACCTCTCTGTCTGTCGCTCTCTCATGAGGGCTGGCTTCTCCATCCTCCTGTGCTGAATCTTGCTGGAGGTGGTTGTCTTCGGCACTATCCGGGGTGTCATTATCTCCCGTGCCGGAATCACCGTTTTTGCTTAGGCAGGATTTAGAGTGGCGCCGCTGACGCTGGCGCTTAGGCTGCTTCTTGGAGGGGTCATCCTCCGCTGTTCCATCGCCATTGCCTTCTTTTGGGGTGTCCACCATGTATATATCATACGATGAGGTGGCTTTCCAGTGCCCTATAGGCGCTAGTTCTTGATCGTCTCCTGCATCGGCGTCCATACCGTCGATGTCTTCGGAGTCGAAGTCGAGCATGTCGGTTTAATCATCGACAGTGGCTACGAAGTGGGTGGTGGGTGGGCTTTGAATTTCTTCATCATCTGCATCCCAACCTTGCTGACCATAGTCCGGCCAGGGCTCTCCTGATAAAGAGAGAGACTTTAGTGAATTCACAATATCGCCGAAGGGCGAGTGCTGAAAGATGTCCGTGGCGGTGAACTCCATGATCGGCCCAATCAGGTTCGATCGGTAGGGGCGCAGAGGGCTCGGAGATTGGAGAGGAGTCCGACTCCTTGGAGTCACGGGCTTTGCAGAGAATAGGGCTGGTTTTCGGCTCGATCGCTGTAGATATTGCAGCCCCTGAGGCGGTGTCCAACCACCCATCCTCGATTGGCGCAGTTGGCTCCGAATTAAGGGTCGGAGTTGATGCGGGTGCGGCCTCCAGGGCACTGTTCGATGGCAGAGCTAGATCATGCCCATCGTGACAGTGCTGCGCGCTCGGCTGCGGCTCGAATCCGTCGAAGATCAAGTCTCCACGGAGGTCGGCCGTGTAGCTCAAACTTCCAAATCTGACCTGATGGCCAGGGGCGTAGCTTTCGATCTGCTCCAGATGACCAAGCGAATTGGCCCGCAGTGCAAAGCCGCCGAATACGAAGATCTGTCCGGGGAGAAAGGTCTCACCCTGGATCGCATCGCTGTTGATGATCGGAGAAGCCATCGGGCCTAAAAGTGACGACATAGAGGAACTCTCAATGAAAGCACCAATGTTGGTGTCAAAACCGGCGGATCTCGGGTAGGGGGTCCCGAACTGTGCGTCTAGGCGGATGGTAACTGGAGACAAGGGACACGATGTTTTTACCCAGGTTCGGGCCCTCTCGATGGAGGTAAAACCCTAGTCCTGCTTGATTGATATTGATGATATTGGTAGTACAAGAGTAGATCTACCACGAGATCAAGGAGGCTAAACCCTAGAAGCTAGCCTATGGTATGATTGTCTGTTCATCCTACGGACTAAAACCCTCCGGTTTATATAGACACCGGAGAGGGCTAGGGTTACACAAAGTCGGTTACAATTTTCGGGGATCTACATATCCGTATCGCCAAGCTTGCCTTCCACGCCAAGGAAAGTCCCTTCCGGACACGGGACGAAGTCTTCAATCTTGTATCTTCATAGTCCAGGAGTTAGACCGAAGGTATAGACCGACAATCCGGACACCCCCTAATCCAGGACTCCCTCAAGGCCCTTTTCCTTCTTTCCCGTATGGCCCAATAAGGCCCAATACATATTCCCGTAACTCTCCGATACTCCGAAAAATACCCGAATCACTCGGAACCTTTCCGATGTCCGAATATAGTCGTCCAATATATCGATCTTTACGTCTCGACCGTTTCGAGACTCCTCATCATGTCCCCGATCACATCTGGGACTCCTAACTCCTTCAGTACATCAAAACTCATAAACTCATACTATAACTGTCATCGAAACCTTAAGCGTGCGGACCCTACGGGTTCGAGAACAATGTAGACATGACCGAGTCACGTCTCCGGTCAATAACCAATAGCGGAACCTGGATGCTCATATTGGCTCCCACATATTCTACGAAGATCTTTATCGGTCAGACCGCATAACAACATACGTTGTTCCCTTTGTCATCGGTATGTTACTTGCCCGAGATTCGATCGTCGGTATCTCAATACCTAGTTCAATCTCGTTACCGGCAAGTCTCTTTACTCGTTCCGTAATACATCATCCTGCAACTAACTCATTAGTTGCAATGCTTGCAAGGCTTAAGTGATGTGCATTACTGAGAGGGCCCAGAGATACCTCTCCGACAATCAGTGTGACAAATCCTAATCTCGAAATACGCCAACCCAACAAGTACCTTTCGAGACACCTGTAGAGCACCTTTATAATCACCCAGTTACGTTGTGACGTTTGGTAGCACACAAAGTGTTCCTCCGGTAAATGGGAGTTGCATAATCTCATAGTCATAGGAACATGTATAAGTCATGAAGAAAGCAATAGCAACAAACTAAACGATCAAGTGCTAAGCTAACGGAATGGGTCAAGTCAATCACATCATTCTCCTAATGATGTGATCACGTTAATCAAATGACAACTCATGTCTATGGCTAGGAAACTTAACCATCTTTGATTCAACGAGCTAGTCAAGTAGAGGCATACTAGTGACATACTGTTTGTCTATGTATTCACACATGTATTATGTTTCCGGTTAATACAATTCTAGCATGAATAATAAACATTTATGATGATATAAGGAAATAAATAATAACTTTATTATTGCCTCTAGGGCATATTTCCTTCATGTCAATGATATGTAGACCATTATCCAACTGCATCTACTACTAATACTCTACCCCAAGACCGCTATCTAGCATGCATCTCGAAGTATTAAGTTCATAGCAAACAGAGCATTGCAATAAGAACGATGACATAATATAGACAATAAAACTATCATCCAAGTGTGATAAAGAAACCATCGTTCTATCCTTAGTGGCAACAACACAATACTTCTCTTGTCTTTTTCTGTTTGTGGGATACATATCACCGCAAGATATAAACCCACTACAATGCACAACTCTCTCTGAGAAACTACCAATCAAATTGATGAAAGAAACTTCAAAAGATTTAGTTTATTTCATGAACAATTTGATCATAAAGTGGCAATTCATTATATCCCAACAAACACACCACCGATTACACCATATGGATCCCGATCATGTGAGGCAGCTGTGATGCCCCCGATTTGACCGTACACTAATCATACACGCAAACGTGTACAATCAAGATCAGGGACTCACGGGAAGATATCACAACACAACTCTACAAATAAAATAACTCATACAAGCATCATATTACAAGCCAGGGGCCTCGAGGGCTCGAATACAAGAGCTCGATCATAGACGAGTTAGCGGAAGTAACAATATCTGAGTACAGACATAAGTTAAACAAGTTTGCCTTAAGAAGACTAGCACAAACTGGGATACAGATCGAAAGAGGCACATGCCTCCTGCCTGGGATCCTCCTAAACTACTCCTGGTCGTCGTCAGCGGGATGCACATAGTAGTAGGCACCTTCCGAGTAGTAGTAGTCGTCGTCGTCGACGTAGTAGTAGGCACCTTCTCTTGATTCCACTAATGATTCTCTTAGCCAAGTTACACTTGAGCAAGAAAATAGATTATTGAAGGGAATTATAGAGAAAGGTGTTTACAAAAGCCTTGCCGGAAGTAAGCAATGCGAGGAAATTGTACGCAAGCAAGGAAGGCACCGGAAGAATCAAGGTGTTGGTTTTGAACGAAAGTTCAATGCCAATGGAGTTGAGTGGGAAGAAGATCAATACCCCAAGACGAAGTTTGTTCCTCAACAAGATAAGTATGATCCTACTTCTTTCAAAGGGACACAAGCTCAAGATGATCTTCCACCACAAGACCACAAGCAAAGAGGCAATGACAAGCTTCAAGAGGAAATTGATGCATTTGAAGAATCTCCTAAGGCCTTGGTCAAGTGGGTTCCCAAGACTACTTCAAGTTCCACTTCATCAAGTACAACTACAACACCGAGGATTCCCATCAAGATGGTGTGGATCCCAAAGAAGAAGAACTAGATAGTTCTTGAGGGTGACTTCGCCAACATACTTCACTCTTATCATCTTGGCAAGAACAAGTGCAATCAACTTCCACATCTTGCACTAGTTCAAGGAGTCACAAACCCTCTTGTTGGTAAGACAAGGGACAAGGTAACCTAAAAGCTTTCATAGACATCATCTTGTGTGTGCATCACTTTATGTCTATGGATATCCTTGTTTGTTCCTTGTGGGACTAACCCGTGTAGGTATTGAAAGTGCAACTCACTCCAATGGATAGCTTCAAATGATCTACATCAACATTGAGCATCCACATCTTCAACATCTACATGAAGTCATCATCGACAAAACCCAAGGTTAGTTCATCCCTCTTAGGGGGGATCTCACATATAGGGGGAGCTTTACTCTAAGAATTGAGCTAAAGCAACTCTAATGGTGTGAACACAACAATGCTTTATGTAAAAGTGGTAACCCCACTTGTGCTTAAACGATGAGTATGACCTATGATCAAATGTTCTCATTTGACTCCTAAGTTAATATACTCATATATAGATGACCTAGTCATCGCAAATTGTTTGATAGATGCTAGAATTGGTTGTGCATGCTTTGCCACATATTTCAATTGCCATTTTATTGTGTGAGCATGTTGATTGCATATTTTACTCATTTGAGGACATCCACTTGTTGTTTTGATTGATTGGTTTTCTTTTCTTTTGCCAAGTGGATGGACAAGAATGCCTAAGAACCCTCTCTAGCTATCTATGCTTTTCTCGTCTCAAACTCCATTCATGCTACATCACAAAATTTGATCAAGTCTGATTCGAACCACTCTGTGTGAGGAGCACTCGGAGTCCCCGATTCATCATAGACTTAAACTTCCAAAACTTCTTTGTGCGTTTCGGTCTGACTGATTCATCCATTTCAGTCATACCGAGATCACTAAGTCGATCTAGGTTTTCAATCTCGGTGCAACCGATTTGAACCTTTCGGTCACACCGAGTTTCAGTAACTATTTGCAGTTATGAATCTCAGTGCCACCGAGTTGTTCCACTCGGTCACACCGACAGGGTCGGACTATATATACCCACGGGTCAAATTTTGGAAAACTTTCCGAACCTCCTCGACCCGCGCTTAGCCCGCTCTGCCTCCAGGGTCTCCGGATCGTCTTCCTCGTTGCCAGCCGCCTCCTGCCGCTGGTCTCCGCCGCCGTCAACGGGAATCATCCCCGCCATTGCCGCCGTAGCGAGTTCATCGCCGAACTAGGTTATGAACTCGATCACTATGCTATCCCTATCTGATTCCTAGCACATTGTGTTCGCCATGTATCTTGCCACGATTGAGATCATTCTTATCCAGTCAAAACACTCCATAGTTTAGTCGTGAATTGAAAATTTAGGGTTAGGTTTCCGCCGAAACCATCTCGGACCCACCGAGTTGTGGAACTTGGTACCACCGATTCGGCTCAGGCCATTGCACATGTAATTTTCGGTCTGACCGAGAATTGCAAATCGGTGTGAACGAGTTCAGGACTTTGTGAAACCCTAGCAGTCTCGGTGCCACCGAACTGTGACTCGGTCTGACCGAGTTCACTAGTTTAGGTTCCAACAGCTGCTTCGGTATCACCGAGTTTACAAATCGGTTGATCCGAAATGCTTTCTGTGGAAAACTAAAACTAAGTTTTTGACTCATCCTTTTGCAAAAACCTCTGCATTTTATGATGCTCATCCACTCTATCTCATCTATATCTATTCACAGGGTCTGCTGTCAGTGTTTGCAATATGTCTGATCAGAGTGACAGCCAGAACAGGTCAGAGGAGCAGGTTCACCTGAGTGAGGGCACTAGTCCCTCTAGCAGTTCAGATGATGGTAGCAGGAGCACCCCAAGCAACTTACCCAAAGCTGCCACTAGGGCCAGAAAGAAGAAGACCTCTGAATCTGAGGATGAAGACTATGTGGCAGTTGAGGATGAGGCCACTTCCAAGAAGAAAGTGGTTAAGAAGGAATATAGCACTACTGCTGCCACCAAGCCGGGCATGAAGCAAAAGGTTCCTGCAAAGAGAATTCCAATGTCTAAGGCCAAAGCATCTACTCAAGTCCCTTTGGGATCTGAAATCAAAGAGGCTGCTGCAGAAGGGAAGAAGAGGAAGGAGAGGATCAAAAAGACCACTGCTAGAGTGCTTGGGAGATCCTCAATCATGAGAGATTCTGAAGAGGAGGAGGAAGAAGAGGTTGCTGCACCAGCATCCAAGGCACAAAAGCTAATGGGTGATGCTATAAAGTTAGGGGCTGCAACATCAAAGCCCAAAGAAGCACGCAAAGCAGCCTCCAGGCCCAAGAGTGCACCTAAGAGGAATACCAGGAGTATACCAGCTGCTGAAAAGAACAAGGCCCCAGTGCCTGAAGTTGCTGCTGATGAAGATGATGAAGGATAAGTCCCGAGGAAGCTCAAACCCAAAATCCCAGATCACAATGATGCTCATCCAGTAGCTGAGAACATGAAGATAAGGAAGGACTCAGGTCTGAGGCTATGGAGAGAGTCAGATCCATATGCCACCAGGAGAAGGACTGCTGTTGATTACAGGTTCCACACAAAGGAACAACAGGACTTCTATGAGACAGTGTTGCTTGACAACAAGCCCATAGTGTGTGACATGAGATGGGTCGACTGGGACTACATCAAAGAGAATGAGGATCACTATCCAGGTGTATATGATAGTTTCAAGGCTTGTGGAGTCGATGAGTTTGTGGCTCAGAAGCTCACAAAATGGAATGATGAGCTCATCATGCAGTTCTACTCCACAACTCATTTCTACCCAGATGGAAGGATTGTCTGGATGTCTGAAGGTACGAGGTACCAGTCCACGGTTGCTGAATGGGCGAACTTGATCAATGCCCCAAAAGAGAGTGAAGATGACTTGGATGTCTATGCCAACAGGAAGAAGGATCACAACACAATGGCACACATGTACAAGGAGATCCCAGATGCTGCTCTTGAGACACATAAGTTTGGATCTGTACATTACCTTCCTCCAGGCTTGCCAACCATCAACTGGATCCTCATGCACACTCTCTTGCCAAAGTCAGGTGATCACAAGATGATCAGAGGCCATGCAATTAACTTTCTTCACATCTTTGATGTCCCACAGAAGTTCAAAGTCATGAGCCTAATAGTTGAAACTATCAAGAGGACAGGTGCAGATCAGAAGAGGAGTTGTGGGTATGCCCCACAGATCCAGGAGCTAATCAACTCCAAGATGGGCACTGGTACATATCTGGTGGACAAGGAGCACATGCCTATCTATCCAGACTTCGGGGACAACATTGTGGTTATGAAGGAGGATGAACCATCTTTTGTGCACGCACAAGCCAAGAAGGAGAAGGCAAAAGCTGAAAAGGCTGCAAGGATGCCAACTACTAAAGAAGCATCTCAGTATCTCCTGAAGAGCAAGCAAGATCATCTTGGCTACCTGATTGCATCCAGTCTGAGGATTGAGAAGGGACTGGCCACCCTGACTCAAAACCACGAGAGCTTGGAAGGAATCGTGGAGCAAAAATTCTATGACTTGGATGTGAAAGTAACTGAGATTCAGTCTGTTGTGGAGCAACTTCAAGATGATATGCAAGAGAGGAAGGGCAAGACAACCACTGATGCATTTGCCAGAGTGCCTAGAGCTCAGAGGTCTGCTGCAGTGCCTGTTCCAGACATTAAAGCCACTTCATCTGCACCAGCTACAGCTTCAGCGCAACCAGCTCTAGTACCTACTCCATCAGCTCCATCTACTTCGACTGAAGCCTTCGTTCTTGGAGTCATCCGGACACCACCACCTGAAGACCAAGCTTGAGAGACGTTTTAGTGCTATGCATTTTCTATGAACTTTTTGGTAACTTGTTGCCAAAGGGGGAGAAACATGTATAGAGCATAGGCTTCGAGAGAGAGCATTGCTTTTTATTCTCTCTTGCTTTGGTGGTTGAACTTTGTTTGTCTTTTGATTGCTTGAGATACTATCCTATTATCTGTGAGACATTGATGATCATGTGGTTGATCATAAGCTATACTTATGCTTGTTAGATGATATTATCTTACTTATCCTTATATGATCACTCACTTTGCTTGGTGATGAGTGCATGTATTCAATCTTTATTATTTTGAGCGCTCCACCAAGATGTATGTGACATGGAAGAGTAACCAAGGAGTTGAACCAAGGAGTTTGTAAGGGCAAGGAGATCGCCTACTTCGTGAAGATCTACCGCTAGTGAGGCAAGTCCTTCGTGGGCGACGGCCGTGATGGAATAGACAAGGTTGCTTCTTCGTGGACCCTTCATGGGTGGAGCCCTCCGTGGACTCGCGCAACCGTTACCCTCCGTGGGTTGAAGTCTCCATCAACGTGGATGTACGATAGCACCACCTATCGGAACCACGACAAAAACATCTGTGTCTCAAGTTGTGTTTGAATCCTCCAAACCCTTCCCTTTACATTCTTGCAAGTTGCATGCTTTACTTTCCGCTGCTCATATACTCTTTTGCATGCTTGCTTGAATTGTGTGGAGATTGCTTGACTTGTGCTAAGATAGCTAAAATCTGCCAAGAACTAAAATTGGGAAAAGGCTAGATTTTTATTTGGTCAAGTAGTCTAATCACCCCCCTCTAGACATACTTTCGATCCTACAATAAGCTTTGCTCATCGTCGAAAGTTGTGCTTCGGGATTAAGGACCAGGTAGCACGGTTAAAATTGGCACGACAAGGATATAGCCAAGCAGGCTAGAAATGATGTGATTGAGTTCAAACTCGTAAGTAATGAAGGTTACCAAGAGTTGTTTAATCGCGGTGCGAACTCGATTCAGTTTTCAGTGTTCTTGAGTGACTAATAACCCAGAACCTGGGGGGGATCTGAGATCGGTGAGAAGTAATACTAGATGAAGACTCGCGGGGAGCAACACAGTTCTCGAGATACCAGAGGTTAATACTTGAGGAATATCAAAATAGAGGTTGCGGAGATGTATCGATTAACAGAAGACAAGTGCTTTAACTTGTCTAAGAGATGGAATCAAGGAGAAAATGTGGTCAGGACCATGATTGCAAAGGATCAATACATAGATATCAGATGATATCAAATCAAGGAAATAGTTATTATTCCAAGAAGCTTCTATGATAGGATCTACATCATGTCCATGGGCATGAACACAAAGTTCAAGGTCGACTCCCACTTCTCCAATGCATAACCTTTCATTCACTTCTCACCTTCGACGAAGTTGTAGTGTTCAAGTCTTATCTGACATAACAACAGTAGAGTATGACCCATAATAGTTTCCGAGTTCACATAGATTCGAAAAGGCATAGGTTCAACCCTTAGGGGCATCTTGGGAACTTATACCTCAAGATTCAATAGTAAATAACACAAGCTCAATAGTAGAGCATGGGTGACAAAATGATAGGATACAATTTACCAAAGGCATTATGTTTCCGAGGGAAGGTTCACAAGGTTAATGAATATGAAGGACGCCGCTGGATAACACAGGACAAAGGGTCTGGTGGTCCACAAGGGATCTGATGTGAGCATCAGTACCCAACCAGAGGGAGAAAGAATGCAAGGAGATCAGATTATAGAAACAACTGACTAATTCAAAGCTCAAATGTAAAGGAATTATGATTTCTCACCCAGGGATCAGAAGCAAACGCTCTGATTAAGAACGGATAAGTTGAATAGACTTAGGGGTACATTCAACGACAACTTGATTGGTCGAGGACCAGCTCATGTTCAAAATGACGCCTGAGCCGGAAGGATGAATTCAAAGATCTGATTGAGGATTGCGAGCATTCACAACATATCGAATCAAGTGACTCGAAATGATAGTGACATCGGATGTCAACGGAGATTACCAGAAGTATGGAATTAACCATAATGCAGGAAGGCAAGGAAATCAAGAGCAATGGGCTGCTGAGGATTTTCAGAAAATCGAATGGTATTTCAAGGACTTATGTGAAACACATGAATGGCTAGGGATGAGCGGATACTCGACAAGTGCGAGGAATTATCCGTAGGGGTATTTATGTGGCTAGTAACTGCAAGGCAGTAGGCACAAAGTATTCTCGGAATATCCGAAGTATTTCAGGGTATCTTGTAATAACAAGAACAATTGGAAGTGAAGCTATGGACGACAAGTGTATGTAGTTATCCATAAAAATTTATCGGTGGTACGGATCGCAATGGCGAAAGGCATAAGGGTCTCGAGAAAGCATCAGAGAGTGTCTTCAGAATCTTCTAGTGCAGCCGGCAATCATCTGTAATAAGGGGCTCTCTGGGGGGAAGTAGTTACGAGAACCTAGAGTCAGATTTAGTAAAATCATTTAACCCGAATAGAAGAGAGATCAGAGTCCCAGAGTATAGACGAGGAATAAAAGATCCTAATAACACCCAATGGCAACATGGGCCCATAAGGCGCACAACCATGTTAGTAAAAGTTTTGTAATGTCTAGACTCGACTTCGGCCAAGGAGTGTGGAAGGGGGATTCCTACAGGCAGTCGGCTCTGATACCAACTTGTGACGCCACCGATTTGACCGTACACTAATCATACACGCAAACGTGTACGATCAAGATCAGGGACTCACGGGAAGATATCACAACACAACTCTACAAATAAAATAAGTCATACAAGCATCATATTACAAGCCAGGGGCCTCGAGGGCTCGAATACAAGAGCTCGATCATAGACGAGTCAGCGGAAGTAACAATATCTAAGTACAGACATAAGTTAAACAAGTTTGCCTTAAGAAGACTAGCACAAACTGGGATACAGATCGAAAGAGGCGCAGGTCTCCTGCCTGGGATCCTCCTAAACTACTCCTGGTCGTCGTCAGCGGGATGCACGTATTAGTAGGCACCTCACGAGTAGTAGTAGTCATCATCGACGGTGGCGTCTGGCTCCTGGGCTCCATCGTCTGGTCGCATCAATCGGGTATAGGAAAGGGGAAAAAGGGGAAGCAAAGCAACCATGAGTACTCATCCAAAGTACTCGCAAGCAAGGAGCTACACTACATATGTATGCATTGGTATCAAATGAAATAAGGGGTATCATATGTGGACTGAACTGCAGAATGCCGGAATAAGAGTGGGATAGCTAGTCCTATCGAAGACTACGCTTCTGGCCACCTCCATCTTGCAGCATGTAGAAGAGAGTAGATGGTAGGTTCACCAAGTAGCACAGTGTAGCATAATCCTAACCGATGATCCTCCCTCGTCGCCCTGTGAGAGAGCGACTGATGAAGCTATGTACCTAGGGTAGGGTCATGGACCTGTCCAAACTGACCTACCCAAGGACATCTCCAGAAGAAATCATCTTTCAATCGACTTGGAGGTGTTCCACTCGACAGACTCGAAGATACTCGACCAAGAAGCAACCACTCGACTAAGACCAAGCCACTCGACAGTCAGGAGACCTAAAGGCACTCTGCATGCTAATGGTCGGTTATTAAGTAGCTTTTATGGTCATCATAGCACTTTATTACTAGCGTTACCAGTAACGCCCTGCCTTAATGTACATTGAACCCTTTATAACGTGGGCTGGCTGGGGTCCTGGCGCACTCTATATAAGCCACCTCCCTCCTCCGAGACAAGGGTTCGCACGCCTATAATTCATACACGCATAATCCAGTCGACCGCCTTCAGGCTCCGAGACGTAGGGCTATTACTTCCTTCGAGAAGGGCCTGAACTCGTAAACCTTGCGTGCTTACAACTTCTCCATAGCTAAGATCTTGCATCTCCATACTTACCCCCATACACTACTGTCAGACTTAGAACCACGACAGTTGGCGCCCACCGTGGGGCAGGTGTTTAGCGTTTTGTTGGAGGAGTTGCGATCTTTTCCGACCCGAATCTGTTGGGGAACGTAGTAATTTCAAAATTTTCCTACGCACACGCAAGATCATGGTGATGCATAGCAACGAGAGGGGAGAGTGTGATCTACGTACCCTTGTAGACCGACAGCGGAAGCGTTAGCACAACGCGGTTGATGTAGTCATACGTCTTCACGGCCCGACCGATCAAGCACCGAAACTACAGCACCTCCGAGTTTTAGCGCACGTTCAGCTCGATGACGATCCCCGGACTCCGAACCAGCAAAGTGTCGGGGTAGAGTTCCGTCAGCACGACAGCGTGGTGACGATCTTGATGTACTACCGTCGCAGGGCTTCGCCTAAGCACCGCTACAATATTATCGAGGATTATGGTGGAAGGGGGCACTGCACACGGCTAAGAATATGATCACGTGGATCAACTTGTGTGTCTAGAGGTGCCCCCTGCCCCCGTATATAAAGGAGCAAGGGGGAGGAGGCCGGCCCTAGGAGGGGCGCGCCAGGGAGTAGGATTCCTACTCCTAGTTGGAGTAGGTTTCCTCCTTTCCTAGTCCAACTAGGAGAAGGGGGGAAAGGGGGGAAGAGGGGAAGAAAGGGAGAGAGGGGCGCGCCCCAAACCCCTTGTCCAATTCGAACTAGGCTTGGGAGGGGCGTGCGCCACCTCATGGTCCTTTCCACTAAGGCCCATTAAGGCCCATTGCTTCTTCCTCGTATTCCCGTAACTCCCCGGTACCTCCAAAAATACCCGAATCACTTGGAACCTTTCCGATATCCGAATATAGTCGTCCAATATATCGATCTTTATGTCTCGACCATTTCGAGACTCCTTGTCATGTCTCCGATCTTATCCGGGACTCCGAACTCCTTCGGTACATCAAAACTCATAAACTCATAATATAACTGTCATTGAAACCTTAAGCGTGCGGACCCTACGAGTTCGAGAACAATGTAGACATGACTGAGACACGTCTCCGGTCAATAACCAATAGCGGAACCTGGATGCTCATATTGGCTCCCACATATTCTACGAAGATCTTTATCGGTCAGACCGATAACAACATACGTTGTTCCCTTTGTCATCGGTATGTTACTTGCCGGAGATTCGATCGTCGGTATCTCAATACCTAGTTCAATCTCGTTACGGCAAGTCTCTTTACTCGTTTCGTAATACATCATCTCGCAACTAACTCATTAGTTGCAATGCTTGCAAGGCTTATGTGATGTGCATTACCGAGAGGGCCCAGAGATACCTCTCCGACAAACGGAGTGACAAATCCTAATCTCGAAATACGCCAACCCAACATGTACCTTTGGAGACACCTGTAGAGCTCCTTTATAATCACCCAGTTATGTTATGACATTTGGTAGCACACAAAGTGTTCCTCCGGCAAACGGGAGTTGCATAATCTCATAGTCATAGGAACATGTATAAGTCATGAAGAAAGCAATAGCAACATACTAAACAATCGGGTGCTAAGCTAATGGAATGGGTCATGTCAATCACATCATTCTTCTAATGATGTGATCCTATTAATCAAATAACAACTCTTTTGTTCATGGTTAGGAAACATAACCATCTTCGATTAACGAGCTAGTCAAGTAGAGGCATACTAGTGACACTCTGTTTCTCTATGTATTCACACATGTATTATGTTTCCGGTTAATACAATTCTAGCATGAATAATAAACATTTATCATGATATAAGGAAATAAATAATAACTTTATTATTGCCTCTAGGGCATATTTCCTTCAGTCTCCCACTTGCACTAGAGTCAATAATCTAGTTCACATCGCCATGTGATCCAACACTAATAGTTCACATCACCATGTGATTAACACCCATGGTTCACATTGTCATGTGAACTATACCCAAAGGGTTTACTAGAGCTAGCAATCTAGTTCACATCGTTTATGTGATTAACACCCAAAGAGTACTAAGGTGTGATCATGTTTTGCTTGTGAGATAATTTTAGTCAACGGATCTGTCACATACAGATCCGTAAGTATTTTGCGAATTTCTATGTCAACAATGCTCTGCATGGAGCTACTCTAGCTATTTGCTCCCACTTTCAATATGTATCCAGATTGAGACTTAGAGCCATCTGGATCAGTGTCAAAACTTGCATCGACGTAACTTTTTACGACAAACCTTTTTGTCACCTCCATAATTGAGAAATATTTCCTTATTCCACTAAGGATAATTTTGACCGCTGTCCAGTGATCTACTCTTAGATCACTATTGTACTCCCTTGCTTAACACAGTGTAGGGTATACAATAGATCTGGTACACAACATGGCATACTTTATAGAATCTATGGCTGAGGCATAGGGAATGACTTTCATTCTCTTTCTATCTTCTGCCGTGGTCGGGCTTTGAGTCTTACTCAATTTCACACCTTGTAACACAGCCAAGAACTCTTTCTTTGACCGTTCCAATTTTTGAACTACTTCAAAATATTCTCAAGGTATGTACTCATTGAAAAAAAACTTATCAAGCGTCTTGATCTATCTCTATAGATCTTGATGCTTAATATGTAAGCAGCTTCACCGAGGTCTTTCTTTCAAAACACTCCTTTATGCTTTGCAGAATAATTCTACATTATTTCCGATCAACAATATGTCATTCACATATACTTATCAGAAATGTTGTAGTGCTCCCACTCACTTTCTTGTAAATACAGACTTCACCGCAAGTCTGTATAAAACTATATGCTTTGATCATCTCATCAAAGCGCATATTCCAACTCCGAGATGCTTGCACCAGTCCATAGACGGATCGCTGGAGTTTGCACATTTTGTTAGCACCTTTAAGATTGACAAAACCTTCTGGTTGTATCATATACAACTCTTCTTTAAAAAATCCATTAAGGAATGCTGTTTTGTTTATCCATTTGCCGGATTTCATAAAATCGGCAATTGCTAACATGATTCGGATAGACTTAAGCATAGATACGAGTGAGAAACTCTCATCGTAGTCAACACCTTGAACTTGTCGAAAACCTTTTTGCGACAATTCTAGCTTTGTAGATAGTAACACTACTATCAGCGTCCATCTTCCTCTTGAAGATCCATTTAACCTCAATGGCTCGCCGATCATTGGGCAAGTCAATCAAAGTCCATACTTTGTTCTCATACATGGATCTCATCTCAGATTTCATGGCCTCAAGCCATTTCGCGGAATCTGGGCTCATCATCGCTTCCTCATAGTTCATAGGCTCGTCATGGTCAAGTAACATGACCTCCAGAACTAGATTACCGTACCACTCTGGTGCGGATCTCACTCTGGTTTTACCTACGAGGTTCGGTAGTAACTTGATCTGAAGTTACATGATCATCATCATTAGCTTCCTCACTAATCGGTCTAGTAGTCACAGGAACGGATTTCTCTGATGAACTACTTTCCAATAAGAGAGCAGGTACAATTACCTCATCAAGTTCTACTTTCCTCCCACTCACTTCTTTCGAGAGAAATTCCTTCTCTAGAAAGGATCCATTCAAAGCAACGAATATCTTGCCTTCGGATCTATGATAGAAGGTGTACCCAACATTTTATTTGGGGTATCCTATGAAGACGCACTTCTCCGACTTAGGTTTGAGCTTATCAGGTTGAAACTTTTTCACATAAGCATGGCAACCTCAAACTTTAAGAAACGACATCTTAGGTTTCTTGCCAAACCATAGTTCATACGGTGTCGTTTCAACGGATTTAGATGGTGCCCTATTTAACGTGAATGCGGTTGTCTCTAATGCATAACCCCAAAACGATAGTGGTAGATCGGTAAGAGACATCATAGATCGCACCATATCTAATAAAGTACGGTTATGACATTCGGACACACCATTACATTGCGGTGTTCCAGGTGGCGTGAGTAGTGAAACTATATCACATTGTTTTTAACTGAAGGCCAAACTCATAACTCAAATGCTCTTCTCTACGATCAGATCATAGAAACTTTATTTTCTTGTTACGATGATTTTTCACTTCACTCTGAAATTCTTTGAACTTTTCAAATGTTTCAGACTTATGTTTCATCAAGTAAATATACTCATATCTTCTCAAATCATTTGTGAAGATCAGAAAATAATGACACCTGTCGCGAGCCTCAATATTCATCGGACCACATACATCAGTATGTATGATTTCCAACAAATCTGTTGCTCGCTCCATTGTTCCGAAGAACAGAGTCTTAGTCATCTTGCCCATGAGGCATGGTTCGCAAGCATCAACTGATTCATAATCAAGTGATTCCAAAAGCCCATCAGCATGGAGTTTCTTCATGCGCTTTACATCAATATGACCTAAACGGCAATGCCACAAATAAGTTGCACTATCATTACTAACTTTGCATCTTTTGGTTTCAGTATTATGATTATGTGTATCACTACGATTGAGATCCAACGAACTATTTTCATTGGGTGTGTAACCATATAAGGTTTTATTCATGTAAACAGAACAACAATTTATTCTCTTACTTAAATGAATAACCGTATTACAATAAATATGATCAAATCATATTCATGCTCAACGCAAACACCAAATAACACTTATTTAGGTTCAACACTAATCCCAAAATTATAGGGAGTGTGCGATGATGATCATATCAATCTTGGAACCACTTCCAACACACATCATCACTTCACCCTTAACTAGTCTCTGTTTATTCTGCAACTCCCGTTTCGAGTTACTAATCTTAGCAACTGAACTAGTATCAAATACCGAGGGGTTGCTATAAACACTAGTAAAGTACACATCAATAACATGTATATCAAATATACTTATGTTCACTTTACCATCCTTCTTATCCGCCAATCACTTGGGGTAGTTCCGCTTCCAGTGACCAGTCCCTTTGCAGTAGAAGCACTTAGTCTCAGGCTTAGGACTAGACTTGGGCTTCTTCACTTGAGCAGCAACTTGCTTGCTGTACTTCTTGAAGTTCCCCTTCTTCCCTCTGCCCTTTTCTTGAAACTAGTGGTCTTGTCTACCATCAACACTTGATGTTTTTCTCGATTTCTACCTTCGTCAATTTCAGCATTACGAAGAGCTTGGGAATCGTTTCCGTTATCCCTTGCATATCATAGTTCATCATGAAGATCTACTAACTTGGTGATGGTGACTGGAGAATTCTGTTAATCACTATTTTATCTGGAAGATTAACTCCCACTTGATTCAAGCAATTGTAGTACCCAGACAATCTGAGCACATGCTCACTAGTTGAGCGATTCTCCTCCATCTTTTAGCTATAGAACTTGTTGGAAACTTCATATCTCTCAACTCGGGTATTTTCTTGAAATATTAACTTCAACTCCTGGAACATCTCATATGTTCCATGACGTTCAAAACGTCTTTGAAGTCCCGATTCTAAGCCGTTAAGCATGGTGCACTAAACTATCAAGTAGTCATCATATTGAGCTAGCCAAACATTCATAACGTCTGCATCTGCTCCTGCAATAGGTCTGTCACCTAGCGGTGCATCAAGGACATAATTCTTCTGTGCAGCAATGAGGATAAACCTCAGATCACGGATCCAATCCGCATCATTGCTACTAACATTTTTCAACACAATTTTCTCTAGGAACATATCAAAATAAACACATGAAAGCAACAACGCGAGCTATTGATCTACAACATAATTTGCAAAATACTACCAGGACTAAGTTCATGATAAATTTAAAGTTCAATTAATCATATTACTTAAGAACTCCCACTTAGAAAGACATCCCTCTAATCTTCTAAGTGATCACGTGATCCAAATTAACTAAACCATGTCCGATCATCACGTGAGATGGTGTAGTTTCAATGGTGAACATCACTATGTTGATCATATCTACTATATGATTCACGCTCGACCTTTCGGTCTCCGTGTTCCGAGGCCATATCTGTATATGCTTGTCTCGTCAAGTATAACCTGAGTATTCCGCGTGTGCAACTGTTTTGCACCCGTTGTATTTGAACGTAGAGCCTATCACACCCGATCATCACGTGGTGTCTCAGCACGAAGAACTTTCGCAACGGTGCATACTTAGGGAGAACACTTCTTAATAATTAGTGAGAGATCATCTTAAAATGCTACCGTCAAACTAAGCAAAATAAGATGTATAAAAAGATAAACATCATATGAAATCAAAATATGTGACATGATATAGCCATCATCATCTTGCGCCTTTGATCTCTATCTCCAAAGTACTGTCATGATCTCTATCGTCACCGGCATGACACCATGATCTCCATCATCTTGATCTATATCAATGTGTCGTCACATGGTTGTCTCACCAACAATTGCTCTTGCAACTATTGCTATCGCATAGCGATAAAGTAAAGCAATTATTTGGCGCTTGCATCTTATGCAATAGAGAGATAACCATAAGGCTTTTGCCAGTTGCCGATAACTTCAACAAAACATGATCATCTCATACAATAACTTATATCTCATCACGTCTTGACAATATCACATCACAACATGCCCTGCAAAAACAAGTTAGACGTCCTCTACTTTGTTGTTGCAAGTTTTACGTGGCTGCTACGGGCTTAAGCAAGAACCAATCTTACCTACGCATGAAAACCACAACAATAGTTTGTCAAGTTAGTGATGTTTTAACCTTCGCAAGGACCGGGCGTAGCCACACTCGGTTCAACTAAAGTTGGAGAAACTGACACCCGCCAGCCACCTGTGTGCAAAGCACGTCGGTAGAACCAGTCTCGCGTAAGCGTACGCGTAATGTCGGTCCGGGCCGCTTCATCCAACAATACCGCCGAACCAAAGTATGACATGCTGGTAAGCAGTATGACTTATATCGCCCACAACTCACTTGTGTTCTACTCGTGCACAACATCAACATATAAAACCTAGGCTCGGATGCCACTGTTGGGGAACGTAGTAATTTCAAAATTTTCCTACGCACACGCAAGATCATGGTGATGCATAGCAACGAGAGGGGAGAGTGTGATCTACGTACCCTTGTAGACCGACAGCAGAAGCGTTAGCACAACGCGGTTGATGTAGTCGTACGTCTTCACGGCCCGACTGATCAAGCACCGAAACTACGGCACCTCCGAGTTTTAGCACACGTTTAGCTCGATGACGATCCCCAGACTCTGATCCAGCAAAGTGTCGGGGTAGAGCTCTGTCAGCACGACGGCGTGGTGACGATCTTGATGTACTACCGTCGCAGGGCTTCGCCTAAGCACCGCTACAATATTATCGAGGATTATGGTGGAAGGGGGCACCGCACATGGCTAAGAATATGATCACATGGATCAACTTGTGTGTCTAGAGGTGCCCCCTGCCCCCGTATATAAAGGAGAAAGGGGGAGGAGGCCGGCCCTAGGAGGGGCGCGCCAGGGAGTAGGATTCCTACTCCTAGTTGGAGTAGGTTTCCTCCTTTCCTAGTCCAACTAGGAGAAGGGGGGAAAGGGGGGAAGAGGGGAAGGAAGGGAGAGAGGGGCCGCGCCCCAAACCCCTTGTCCAATTCGGACTGGGCTTGGGAGGGGCGTGCGTGTAACACCCCGGATATGACTTTCCCAATTTGTACTCCAACTCTTTCCATTTCCAGTGTTAAGTTAATTTATTTTCTCGGGTTCGGGTTTTTGTCTCCGTGTGTTGTTATCGTTGTCATGCATCTCATATCATGTCATCATGTGCATTGCATTTTCATACGTGTTCATCTCATGCATTCGAGCATTTTCCCCGTTGTCCGTTTTGCATTCCGGCGATTCGTTCTCCTCTGGTGGTCATTTCTACCTTTCTTTCATGTGTGGGGATTAAACATTTCCGGATTGGACCGAGACTTGCCAAGCGGCCTTGGTTTACTTCCGGTAGGCCGCCTGTCAAGTTTCGTACCATTTGGACTTTGTTTGATACTCCAACGGTTAACCGAGGGACCGAAAAGGCCTTGTGTGTGTTGCAGCCCAACACCCCTCTAATTTGGCCCAAAACCCACCTAATCCTTCTCCATCATCTAGATCTGCGATCACGATCGCGTGGCCGAAAACCGCACCTCATTTGGACTCTCCTAGCTCCCTCTATGCCTATAAATAGGTCCTCCTCGAAAAAATCCGGACCCCCCTCGTCCAAAATCCTTAAAAAAATCGTCTCCACGCCGGCCGGACACGTCCGTCCGGGCTGGACGCTTCCGCCGCCGCCAACCAGCCGCCGCCATGTGGCCCGGGTGAGCCCCACATCGCCGCCGCCGCCCGAGGCCCGCCCGAGCCCGTGGGAGGCCCTCCTCGCGGCCCATCTCCTCCGCGCCCCCGCGCCTTCGCCCCCGCCGT
>NC_041388.1:373354114-373390573 GCF_002162155.2 Triticum dicoccoides | reverse complement strand
CTGCGCCGCCCGCGTCGGCGTCCTTCTTGCTCCCCCTCGTCGCCCCCCCCCATCTCTGACCTCAACTCCGGCCGACTCCGGCATCTACAGGGCTAACTCCGGCGAACTCGGATCCGACCTCGGGACACGTGCAAACCCTAGATCTGGTTGACCTCCTCCCCTTTCTTCGTTTTATGTTGCATACTTTGACCGGCTATAACCTTGCATCCGTAACTCCGTTTTGGGCATATAGCATATCAAAATGTTCATCTCAGAGAGTACATCATTTCGTTCCATTGCATCATTTTCATTTGAGTTCATCTTGATGCCCGAAATGCTGTTAGAAGAGGGCTACTTGAGATAATTGTCAGATCTGCTACTCCATTTAGATATTTGTCATTTTTGCCATGTTTATTATGTGCATGATATGCCCATGAGCTCTACATATGTTTTGTTAAGGGTTTTGCCATCTTTCCAGAGGTGCAACCCATGTATTTTTGTGATGTGTGTGGTGACTAGCACAAACTTGAAAAGTAAGGCACTTGGTAATGCTGATTTCAGGGACTTAGCATTTCCACTAAGTCCTTGACCTGTTTATCTCATATGGCCATATGTTCATGTTGTTTCCTAGTGATCCATGCCTCTTTTGAGGATGATCAGTAAGGATGTCTTGTTAATCTTGTAGTGCTCTATCCATCCATGTCTTTGTTTGCAATTATGGAGCACCCTAGCTTGAGTCAATCGAGCTCTACTTTTGCTACTTTGTGAATCTGGGCAGATTGTCTACTTGTTAGCGATTTTGCCGATGATGTTGTAGTTGATCCGTGCATGCCATGCTATTGTTCTTGCCATGTCTAGCTTGCATTTTGTGTATTCTTGATGGGTGTATGCTTAGATTGTCATGACTTGCTCCGTAGTGAGTGCATCGAGCTCGTAAACATGCCTACTTGAGATATGTTTCAGCATGTGCCAGTTTTCACTAAGTCTGAAAACTGATTATGTTTTTGCCAAGTTCACTTGCTTGCAATTGTATTTTATGATCCTTTATGGCTCAAGGTCACTAAGGGACTTTTGTTAAGCTCTTTGAGTAGCTCCATGCCATGCTTTACTTTGCCATGTTCAGGTCCTGTAGCATATAGTTTTGTTGCTCTGAAGTGTGCTACCTGAGCTGAGATTCCAGACAAGTGTTATTTTCACTAAGTCTGAAATCTGTTTGCCATATGCATTTTTGCCATGCTTGTTTGAACCTGTTAATGGATGAATTGGCCGTAGCTCAGTGCTAGACTTTCGTTAAGCATCATGAATGCATCCCTGCCATGTATTTTGTTGTCATGTTTGGGTGCTGTAACTTGTTCATCTCATTGCTTTTAGATGGTTACTTGCTGTAAATCACAGACCAGTGTCATATTTGAATTGATGTCCATTTCCAAACCGTAACTCCGATTCCGGCGTTCTTTATATCATTTTCAAGCGATTTCATCTCGTATTTCCAGTGGCACACCTGGATTCCCAAGTTGAGGCCAGGTTCATGCATTCCTTGTCACATCTTGCATATGCATCCCGCATCGCATCCCGCATAGCATACCATCATTGCACCATATTATTTGATCCTTGCATGTGGTTGATTGTGTCCTTGTTGCTTGTTTGTCTTTTTGGGTAGAGTCGGGAGACGAGTTCGCTAACGAGGAGCCCATTGAGTTTTCTTTTGAGGATCCAGTCAACTCTGACAGCTGTGCAGGCAAGATGATCATACCCTTGAAATCACTACTATCTTTGCTATGCTAGATTGCTCGCTCTTTTGCTATGCCAATGCTACGATGCCTACCATTTGCTTTCCAGCCTCCCAATTTGCCATGTCAAATCTCTAACCCACCTTGTCCTAGCAACCGTTGATTGGCTATGTTACCGCTTTGCTCAGCCCCTCTTATAGCGTTGCTAGTTGCAGGAGAAGATTGGAGACCGTTCCTTGTTGGAACATTATTTACTTGTTGGGATATCATTATATTGCCATGTTATCTTAATGCATCTATATACTTGGTAAAGGGTGGAAGGCTTGGCCTCTCGCCTAGTGTTTTGTTCCACTCTTGCCGCCATAGTTTCCGTCATATCGGTGTTATGTTCCCGGATTTTGCGTTCCTTACGCGGTTGGGTTATAATGGGAACCCCTTGATAGTTCGTCTTGATTAAAACTTTTCCAGCAATGCCCAACCTTGGTTTTACCATTTGCCACCTAGCCTCTTTTTCCCTTGGGTTTCCGGAGCCCGAGGGTCATCTTATTTAAACCCCCTCGGGCCAGTGCTCCTCTGAGTGTTGGTCCGACCGAGTAGACTGCGGGGCCACCTCGGGGCAACTTGAGGGTTGGTTTTACTCGTAGGATGTCTCATCTGAGTGTGCCCTGAGAACGAGATATGTGCAGCTCCTATCGGGATTTGTCGGCACATTCGGGCGGTGTTGCTGGTCTTGTTTTAACCCGTCGAAGTGTCTTGAAGAACCGAGGTACCGAGTCTGATCGGAATGTCTCGGGAGGAGGTCTATTCCTTCATTGACCGTGAGAGCTTGTCATGGGCTAAGTTGGGACTCCACTGCAGGGATTTGAACTTTCGAAAGCCGTGCCCGCGGTTATGGGCAGATAGGAATTTGTTAATGTACGGTTATAGATAACTTGAACCTGAATTTAATTAAAATGAATCAACTGAGTGCATTACCGTGACGGCCTCTTCTCGGCGGAGTCCGGGAAGTGGACACGGTGTTGGAGTAATGTTTGCGCAGGTTGTTCTCTAGTTTCTCGCTCGCGCTTTGCCTCCTCTTCTCGCTCTCTTTTGCGAACAGGATAGCCACCATATTTGCTAGAAGCTTGCTGCAGCTCCACTTATATTTACCTTGCCTTACCTATAAGCTTAAATAGTCTTGATCGCAAGGGTGCGAGATTTCTGAGTCCCTGTGGCTCACAGATTACTATTACACCAGATGCAGGGCCTGATGATTCCGCTCCAGGTGACGCGCTTGAGCTCAAGTGGGAGTTCGACGAGGACTCTCAACATTACTATGTTTCCTTTCCTGATGATCAGTAGTGGTGCCCAGTTGGGGGTGATCGGGACCGTGTCGCATATTGGGTTATCTTTTATTTTGGCGCTGTAGTCGGGCCATGGGTGTTTGGTTGATGTAATGTTATTTATGTACTTGATTGACGTGGCGAGTGTAAGCCAACTATGTTATCTCCCCTTTTATTATCTATATTACATGGGATGTTGTGAAGATTGCCTAACTTGCGACATATGCCTTCAATGCGATTATGTCTCTAAGTCGTGCCTCGACACGTGGGAGCTATAGTCGCATCGAGGGTGTTATAAGTTGGTAATCAGAGCCTTCCCCGACCTTAGGAGCCCCATTGATTGATCGTTTTTAGCAGCCGAGTTGTGTCTAAAAAAATGTTTTGAGTCATTTAGGAATTATATATCAGAGAGTTTAGGAATTCTTTTTACTTCCCAGTCTCCTTATCGCTCTGGTAAGGCATCCTGACATAGAGTTTTGACTCCTCTCTTCTCAAATTTCACAAAAAAAAAATTTAGGATCACGCGGGTATCTTGGAATCGTTCCGATGGTGTTATGATGAGAACATTGTCTTGGTGCCTCCTGTCAGGGGTTTTGTGGATGTGTCCCGGGGAGTTGAGCTCTGAGGTGTTGTCGTCTTAATTTTATCGTTGCAGTTCTGGAATACCTGAGTTTAGTACGCCGACATCGAAAATCTCTTTTATGCAGTTCGTTGGTGAGATAACCTCGACGCCACCCAGTACTGGGGCGGGAGTTCGGGAGTATCGCCATAACTTGTATAACGAATGCTTTTCGAAGGTTGAGGTAGATGGTTTCCGAAGTTTTTCTTGGTTATGTGTTGAAGGATGGATACAGCTGGATGTAGGATTTGCTAGATTTGGGTGAGATATTATGCTTCCCCTGTATCCCCAACACCTGATTGCATAACCGGAAAGGTTCGGGAGTTTCATAGGTGGGAATTCTAGTAGCTCTAGTTGTTCTTCCACGGATATTGGTTTTTGAGATTGGGATTTCTTACCGATTATTCGTTCTTGATCCGTACCTTGTTGATTTATTTCTCTGCCTTAATTCTAAGTGGCTTCTCAATTTATGGATATGTGACCATTTCAAGAGGAATGCATTCGTTCATTTTGTTCGGATTTGAAGACTATACGTTGCAATTTTCATTCCGTTGGATTCAGCTTCAATATTTGTCTATCAATGTGCTAATGGATGTCAACCTCTTCAGGATGGCTCCTCCAACGCGCACGACTCCGAATCCTGATCCGCCACCACCTCCACCTCCTCCGGAGGCATGGCAAGCTGTGATGGCCGCAACCAATGCAAACACACAGTTGATCATGCAAATTCTCCAAGAGCGCAATCAAGGCAACCAAGGGAACCAAGGCAACAATCAGAATCACTTTGCTACACTCAACCAGTTCCTTGCTAATGGGCCAAAGACTTTCAGCAATTGTGTTGAGGCAACCGATGCTGACGATTGGCTAGTGGATCTGTGCAAGCATTTCGAGTGCAGTAACGTCAGGCCTGAGGACTTTGTCAAGTTCGCTTCCTTCCAACTCAAAGATCAAGCTGCGGAATTGTTCCAGCAGTACAAGGATTCCAGAGGTGGACGTGTTATCACTTGGGATGAATTCCGTCAAGATTTCAGAGCTCATCATATTCCTCAGAGCATGGTTGAAAGCAAGCGTGAGGAATTCCGCAACCTGAAGCAAGGCTCTTTGTCTGTCTATGACTACAACAAGTTGTTTTAGAAGCTCGCCCGCTTTGCTAAGCAGGACGTACCTGATGAGAAGAGCATGATATACCAGTTCAGGGGTGGTCTCAGAGAAGAAATTCAGCTAGCTCTTGTTCTCTTTGAGCCTTTGAGGTACGATGAGTTATACAACATGGCATTGAAGCAAGAGGCCGCTCAACTGAGGTGTGATGCTTCCAAGAAGCGAGTCAGAGATGCTACTCCTTCTTTCTCTACTCAAGTGGCCAAGCAGCAGAAGTATTGGCTTCCTCCTCCTCCGTTCCGTCAGCCGTATCAGCAGAAGAGCAAAGGTGGCAATGGATCTTCCCACCCGCCCAACCCTGGCTTTCAGAACAAGACTTCGTCTCAAGCTCCAAGATCGAGTACTCCGTATCACCGTCCGCTTTCAGAGGTCATGTGCAACAAGTGCCAACAGAAGGGTCACTATGCCAACAAGTGTTTCAACCAGAGGCGTCTTCCTCCTCCTCCTCCTGTGAGATCGACAAGTACAATTGTGGTCAAGCATAACCCCAAGCACGCCAAGGTCAACTTGATGAACGCAGCTCAGGCAGAGGATTCATCAGATGTCATCATGGGTAACCTTCCTGTTAATGATATTCCCGCAAAAGTTCTTTTTGACACGGGTGCATCGCATTCTTTCTTGTCATGCCCTTTTGCATCGAAGCACAATGTTGATACTGAGATCATGCCCAAAGTCATGCAAGTTGTTTCTCCCGGCAAGCTTTTGACTTCTAGCTTGGTTGCTCTCGATATCTCTATCACGTTGGGCGATTACAAGTTTCTTTCTTCTCCGGTGGTTCTTGGTAACTCGGATATTGATCTTATTCTCGGGATGGATTGGCTTTCTAAGCACAAGGCACATCTTGACTGTGCAGCCAGGCAGATTCAATTGACTCATTCGTCTGAGGATGTAATTGTCTTTGCCGCTCGTGATGATACCATCCGTCTATTTTATCTCAATGAGAAGGGTGAACTGGATGCTATCTCGCAAATTCCAGTCGTTTGCGAATATCAAGACGTCTTTCCAGAAGAGCTTCCAGGAATGCCTCCGCATCGGCCAGTTGAATTCGTTATTGATCTTGAGCCTGGCACGGAACCTGTGTGCAAGCATCCTTACAAGCTCGGACCTGAAGAGTTGAAGGAGCTGAAGAAGCAACTCGATATTCAAGAGAGAATGGGTCTCATCCGGCCTAGTTCTTCTCGTGGGGTTGTGGTGTTCTTTTTGTGAAGAAGGATGGAACGGACCGGCTTTGTGTTGATTACCGTCCATTGAACAAGAAGACCATCAAGAACAAATACCCACTTCCCAACATCAACGAGCTGTTCGAACAACTCAAAGGTGCCCAAGTATTCTCCAAGCTTGATCTCTGTATGGGTTATCATCAGATTCGTATCCGTGAGCAAGATATTCCCAAGACGGCTTTCAGGACAAGCTATGGTTCATATGAATACACTGTCATGTCTTTTGGCCTCGTCAGCGCTCCTCCGACGTTCTCTCGCATGATGAACTTCATCTTCAACGCCTACACCAATGACTTCGTTTTAGTCTATCTCGACGACATTCTGGTTTTCTCGAAGAACAAGGAAGATCATGCCAAGCATTTGCGTTTGGTGCTCGATAAGTTGAGGGAACACAAGTTCTACGCCAAGTTCTCCAAGTGCGAATTTTGGCTCGATGAGGTTCTTTATCTTGGTCATATCATCTCTGCCAAGGGCATTGCGGTGAATCCTGAGAAGGTGTCTGCAATTGTGAATTGGGAACCTCCTCAGAACGTGAAGCAACTCCGTAGCTTCCTCGGTCTCGCAAGCTATTGCCGAAGATTCGTTGAAAACTTTTCTAAGATCGCGAAGCCTCTCTCAAATCTTCTCCAGAAGCACGTCAAGTACGTTTGGTCTCCGGAGTGTGACATTGCTTTCAACACTTTGAAAGAGAAATTGATCACTGCTCCAGTTCTGACTCCGCCTGAGGAATCCAAGCCGTACGAGGTCTTTTGTGATGCCTCTCTCCAAGGCCTTGGCGCAGTATTGATGCAAGAGAAGAAAGTTGTTGCTTATACCTCTCGCCAGTTGAAGCCCAATGAGAAGAACTACCCCACTCATGATCTCGAGTTGGCGGCAGTTGTGCATGCTCTTTTGACTTGGAGACATCTCTTATTGGGAAGAAAAGTGGACATCTTCACTGACCACAAGAGTCTCAAGTACATCTTCACTCAGCCTAATCTCAACCTCAGGCAAACTCGATGGGTCGAAATGATTCAAGAATATAATCCGAGTATCAAGTATACTCCAGGCAAGGCCAATGTGATTGCTGACGCATTGAGCAGGAAAGCTTATTGCGACAGTCTGATTCTCAAGCCTTATCAACCCGAGCTTTGTGAAGCTTTCCGCAAACTTAATCTGCAAGTTGTTCCTCAAGGTTTCCTCGCCAACCTTCAAGTCTCTCCTACCTTGGAAGACCAGATTCGCCAAGCCCAGCTTCTTGATGCTATGGTGTAAAAGGTGAAGATTGGGATTGCCAAGAGTCAACCCAAGTACAAGTGCTACCGCCTTGATGACAAGGACACTCTCTTCTTCGAGGATCGTATTGTTGTACCCAAAGGTGACCTTCGTAAAGTGATCATGAACGAGGCTCACAATTCTCTCCTCTCCATCCATCCTGGGAGCACGAAGATGTATCAGGACCTCAAGCAGGCTTATTGGTGGACTCGAATGAAGCACGAGATTGCTCAATTCGTGAATGAATGTGATGTCTGCAGAAGAGTGAAGGCAGAACACCAAAGGTCAGCTGGTCTCCTCCAACCTCTTGCCATTCCAGAATGGAAGTTTGACCACGTTGAAATGGACTTCATGACTGGATTTCCAAAGTCCAAACGTGGCAATGATGCTATATTCGTTGTCATCAACAAACTCACCAAAGTGGCTCACTTTCTGCCTATCAAAGAGTCGATCACTGCAGCTCCATTGGTGGAACTCTATACCTCTCGAATTGTCTCTCTCCACGGTATTCCACAGGTGATCTCTTCAGACCGTGGCAGCATCTTTACCTCCAAGTTTTGGGATTCTTTTCAGAAGGCCATGGGCACCAACATCCGCTTCAACACAACTTTCCATCCTCCAACTAGCGGTCAAGTCGAGCCGAGTAGTAGTAGTCGTCGTCGACGGTGGCGTCTGGCTCCTGGGCTCCATCGTCTGGTCGCAGCAATCGGGTATAGGAAAGGGGAAAAAGGGGAAGCAAAGCAACCATGAGTACTCATCCAAAGTACTCGCAACCAAGGAGCTACACTACATATGTATGCATTGGTATCAAATGAAATAAGGGGTATCATATGTGGACTGAACTACAGAATGCCGGAATAAGAGTGGGATAGCTAGTCCTATCGAAGACTACGCTTCTGGCCACCTCCACCTTGCAGCATGTAGAAGAGAGTAGATGGTAGGTTCACCAAGTAGCATCGTGTAGCATAATCCTAACCGATGATCCTCCCCTTGTCGCCCTGTGAGAGAGCGACTGATGAAGCAATGTACCTAGGGTAGGGTCATGGACCTGCCCAAACTGACCTACCCAAGGACATCTCCAGAAGAAATCATCTTTCAATCAACTTGGAGGTGTTCCACTCGACAGACTCGAAGATACTCGACCAAGAAGCAACCACTCGACCAAGACCAAGCCACTCGACAGTCAGGAGACCTAAAGGCACTCTGCATGCTAACGGTCGGTTATTAAGTAGCTTTTATGGTCATCATAGCACTTTATTACTAGCGTTACCAGTAACGTCCTGCCTTAATGTACATTGAACCCTTTGTAACGTTGGCTGGCTGGGGTCCTGGCGCACTCTATATAAGCCACCCCCACCTCCGAGACAAGGGTTTGCACCCCTGTAATTCATACACGCATAATCCAGTCGACCGCCTTCGGGCTCCGAGACGTAGGGCTATTACTTCCTCCGAGAAGGGCATGAACTCGTAAACCTTGCGTGCTTACAACTTCTCCATAGCTAAGATCTTGCATCTCCATACTTACCCCCCTACACTACTGTCAGACTTAGAACCACGACAGTTGGCGCCCACCGTGGGGCAAGTGTTTTAGCGTTTTGTTGGAGGAGTTGCGATCTTTTCCGACCCGAATCTGTTGGGGAATGTAGTAATTTCAAAATTTTACTACGCACACGCAAGATCATGGTGATGCATAGCAACGAGAGGGGAGAGTGTGATCTACGTACCCTTGTAGACCGACAGCGGAAGCGTTAGCACAACGCGGTTGATGTAGTCGTACGTCTTCACGGCCCAACCGATCAAGCACCGAAACTACGACACCTCCGAGTTTTAGCACACGTCAGCTCAATGACGATCCCCGGACTCCGATCCAGCAAAGTGTCGGGGTAGAGTTCCGTCAGCATGACAGCGTGGTGACGATCTTGATGTACTACCGTCGCAGGGCTTCGCCTAAGCACCGCTACAATATTATCGAGGATTATGGTGGAAGGGGGCACCGCACACGGCTAAGAATATGATCACGTGGATCAACTTGTGTGTCTAGAGGTGCCCCCCTGCCCCCGTATATAAAGGAGCAAGGGGGAGGAGGCCGACCCTAGGAGGGGCGCGCCAGGGAGTAGGATTCCTACTCCTAGTTGGAGTAGGTTTCCTCCTTTCCTAGTCCAACTAGGAGAAGGGGGAAAAGGGGGGAAGAGGGGAAGGAAGGGAGAGAGGGGCCGCGCCCCAAACCCCTTGTCCAATTTGGACTGGGCTTGGGAGGGGCGTGCGCCACCTCCTGGTCCTTTCCACTAAGGCCCATTAAGGCCCATTGCTTCTTCCTCGTATTCCCGTAACTCCCCGGTACCTCCGAAAATACCCGAATCACTCGGAACCTTTCCGATATGCGAATATAGTCGTCCAATATATCGATCTTTACGTCTCGACCATTTCGAGACTCCTCGTCATGTCTCCGATCTCATCCGGGACTCCGAACTCCTTCGGTACATCAAACTCATAAACTCATAATATAACTGTCATCGAAACCTTAAGCGTGCGGACCCTACGGGTTCGAGAACAATGTAGACATGACCGAGACACATCTCTGGTCAATAACCAATAGCGGAACCTGGATGCTCATATTGGCTCCCACATATTCTATGAAGATCTTTATCGGTCAGACCGCATAACAACATACATTGTTCCCTTTGTCATCGGTATGTTACTTGCCAGAGATTCGATCGTCGGTATCTCAATACCTAGTTCAATCTCGTTACCGGCAAGTCTCTTTACTCGTTTCATAATACATCATCTCGCAACTAACTCATTAGTTGCAATGCTTGCAAGGCTTATGTGATGTGCATTACCGAGAGGGCTCAGAGATAACTCTCCGACAAACGGAGTGACAAATCCTAATCTCGAAATACGCTAACCCAACATGTACCTTTGGAGACACCTGTAGAGATCCTTTATAATCACCCAGTTACATTGTGACATTTGGTAGCACACAAAGTGTTCCTCCGGCAAACGGGAGTTGCATAATCTCATAGTCATAGGAACATGTATAAGTCATGAAGAAAGCAATAGCAACATACTAAACGATCGGTGCTAAGCTAATGGAATGGGTCATGTCAATCACATCATTCTTCTAATGATGTGATCCCGTTAATCAAATAACAACTCTTTTGTTCATGGTTAGGAAACATAACCATCTTCGATTAACGAGCTAGTCAAGTAGAGGCATACTAGTGACACTCTGTTTCTCTATGTATTCACACATGTATTGTATTTCCGGTTAATACAATTCTAGCATGAATAATAAACATTTATCATGATATAAGGAAATAAATAATAACTTTATTATTGCCTCTAGGGCATATTTCCTTCAGAATCATCATGGTTTTCGGCGGAGTTTTGGTGGAGGGCCGCGAGATCCGTATCGGCGTGCTCACGTTCATCGCCGACGACTTTGCTTGGCTTCAGGAGGATCCGCTCGACGTGGACGCACTCCCTGTCCGCGGGGCAACACACTTTAGCGCGTGCGTTCGCGGTGTTTTCCTGCGGCAACCGTCGACCCCCTACCGGTCGACTCCTGTGTTGTCCTCCCTCCCTGTTTCCCGCCGGTGCAAGCGCTCCGGTCGGTCGAGACTTCAGCGGTGGGTGAGACATGCGGTGGTACGCCAGTCGGCCACCCCTCAAGTCGCGGCGATCGAGCCCGACGAATCCCTCTACGTCCTATTCGACCTGTCGACTGGCTCTGCAGAGACCGCATCTGAGTGCGATAGCAGCGATCCGGCGGCGGAGGTTCTGATGGTCGATGGACCATCCAGTCCTCCCAGTTTTCCCCGCACCGACGGAGGCGCGGGCGGAGGCGACCCGTCGCGTCCCCATGAGGAATATCTTCCCGACCCTCTCACGTCGCTGCAGAGAGAAGAACTTCGCCGCCGGAACATGGATGCACTGCACACTCCTATCGTTGGAAAAACCCCCGAGGCTCGTGCCTTGGAGGACGCGCGCCTGGCAAACTTGGCCGAGCGCACTCGACTGGAGAACCTCCAGCGAGCACTCGACGAGCGTGCATGACAATGGGTTCCCGAATCCAGTTGACGTCAGCTCTTCCCGCCCCCGCAGGTATATCGAACTCCGATTCAGAATTTAGCAGATGCAGCCCGTATAGTAGAGTCGATTCAGCCTTCCCAGTCGGAGGCTGGCAGAAGCTTGCTGCAAATCAGAGTGTTACTCCGGGCAGCAGGAGACCAGAATTCCGCTGTTTCTCAGTCGCGGAAAAGGATTCACAGCAGATCCGTCACCGCGGACACAGTCCAGTCGGCTCATAGCCCAAGATCGCCCCCGAGGCGTGAGGGACATGGGGACCGGCGTAATCAGTATGGGAACCGTGAGCAATATGATCACCGATTCGATCGTGATGATCGATGTTGAGTACCCACCCCTCCCCCGAGGAGCGGGTCGTATGCGCCTCGACAATAGGATGACAGGCGCCCTCGTAGTGTTGGGCGAAGGATTCCAGTCGACTCCAGGGAGCCAAGCTTTGATGCGAGCTCACCGGGAAGGTCACGACAGAGATGCTCCTGCCAGCAGCAGAGCACATGTTTCGGGGCCAGAGTGCTTTAGTAGAGCCATCAGGGCCACTGTGATCCCTCCCAACTTCAGGTTGGCGACTGGAGTCAGCAAGTTCACTGGCGAGTCCAAGCCCGATACTTGGCTTGAAGACTACCGAGTGGCCGTCCAGATTGGCGGTGGTAATGATGAAGTGGCCATGAAGCACCTGCCTCTCATGTTGGAGGGCTCGGCCAGAGCATGGCTGAACCAGTTAGCACCCAGCAGCATTTACACTTGGGAAGATCTCGCCCGAGTGTTTGTCACCACATTTGAAGGAACATGCAAGCGGCCAGCAGGGCTGACGGAACTGCGGTCTTGTGTGCAGAAGCCGAATGAAACCTTGAGGGATTACATCCAGAGATGGATCACGTTGCATCACACGGTAGAGAATGTGCCTGACCACCAAGCAGTCTGTGCCTTCAAAGAAGGCATCAAGTACAGAGAACTGAATCTGAAATTCGGTCAGACCGGAGGTATGTCTCTGAACCGGATGATGGAGATTGCCACCAAATACGCTAATGGTGAAGATGAGGATCGACTCAGGAGTGGCAAGCTCAAATCAGTCGCCCAAGAAACCGGAGGAAATCCCAATCGGAAACAGAAGCGGAAAGCTGAGCCAGCTGCTCCTGGGGAAGCCTTAGCTATAACCCAAGGAAAGTTTAAAGGGAAACCTAAAGGACCTTGGAACCCCAAGAAAGTTAAAGACCAGGACGGAAATGATTTGTTGGATTTGCCATGTCTCGTCCACACCAAGAAAGATGAAGAGGGTAATTTCATTTACCCGAAAAATACCACTCAACAGTGTCGACTCTTGATCTAGCAGTTCCAGGGCAGGCAGCCCAAAGATAAGGAAAAGGAGTCGGACAAAGTTGAGGACAAGGAAGATAGTGACAACGGATACCCTCAGGTCAATTCCACTCTGATGATTTTTGCTGATGTTGAAAGCAAAAGTCGACTGAAAGATATCAACCGAGAGGTGAATATGGTCGCTCCGACTACACCCAGTTATCTGAAGTGGTCTCAGACTGCCAAAACATTCGGCCGGTCCGATCACCCAACGCACATTGCCACCCCTGGGAGGCAAGCTTTGGTGGTCGACCCAGTTCTTGAAGGCACTCGACTGACCAAAGTCTTGATGGATGGTGGCAGTGGTTTGAACATACTATATGCTGAGGCGTTGAAGGGGATGGGCATTCCGATGTCCAGACTCAGTGCCAGCAACATGAGTTTCCATGGAGTCATTCCTGAGAAGAAGGTTGAATCACTCGGCCAGATTGCTCTTGATGTGGTTTTCGGTGATTCCAAGAATTACCGTAAAGAAAAGTTGACATTTGAAGTTGTAGACTTCCAGAGTGCCTAGCACGCTATTTTGGGCAGGCCGGCTTATGCACGCTTCATGGCCCGACCATGTTATGTGTATCTCAAATTGAAGATGCCTGGCCCCAAAGGTGTGATCACTATTACGGGCAATCGGAAGAAAGCGGAAGATGTTTTCAGAAAGGGTCGAAGATCACCGATGCTCAGATGGCAGTGGTGGAGTTGCAGGAATACCAGAAGACTGCAGACCCGAGTGATTTGTTGTGAGCCAAGAAACCCGCTACAGAATCAGCTTTTCAGTCGACTGGCGATACGAAGACAGCTCACATCCACCCGACCGACCCCAACGCTGCTCCAACTCATATCTCGACAACACTCGACTCCAAATAGGAAGAAGCGCTCATCCAGTTCCTCCGTGAGAACTGTGACATTTTCGCATGGAAGCCTTCTGACATGCCGGGTGTTCCCAGGGAGCTGGCTGAGCACCGCCTAAGAGTCGACTCAAAAGTAAAACCTATCAAGGAACATCTCCGACGGTCCGCTGACCAGAAGAGAAAGACCATTGGAGAGGAGGTGGCTCGGCTCTTAGCAGCAGAGTTCATCCGAGAAATCTACCACTCCGAGTGGCTCGCCAACGTTGTTATGGTCCCCAAGAAGGACAAGTCACTTCGCATGTGCATTGACTTTAAACATATCAATTGGGCCTGCCCTAAAGATCATTTTCCTCTCCCCCGCATCGACCAGATAGTCGACTCGACTGCGGGATGTGAGCGACTGTCTTTCTTAGACGCCTATTCCGGGTACCATCAGATCCGTTTGTATGGACCTGACGAGATCAAAACAGCTTTCATCACTCCATTCGGGTGCTTATGTTACCATGCCGTTCGGCCTCAAGAATGCCGGAGCCACATTCATGAGGATGATTCAGAAGTGTTTTCTCACTCAAATCAGTCGGAATGTGGAAGCATACATGGATGATATTGTGGTCAAGTCACGGAAGGGTTCCGACCTGCTGACTGACCTTGCTGAAACCTTTGCCAACCTCAGGAGGTATGATATCAAGCTTAATCCATTAAAGTGCACATTCGGAGTTCCTGGCGGAAAATTACTCGGTTTTCTCGTTTCCGAACGGGGAATCGACGTCAATCCAGAAAAAGTCGGTACTATACTCCGAATGAAAAGTCCTGTGCGAGTGCACGACGTCCAGAAGCTTACTGGTTGCTTGGCCGCCCTAAGTCGATTCATATCTCGTCTCGGTGAAAAGGCATTGCCTCTTTACCGATTGATGAAGAAGTCCGACAAGTTCGAGTGGACTCCTGAAGCTGATGCAGCGTTTGCAGAGCTCAAAGCTCTGCTCTCCACCCAGCCGGTGCTTGCTGCCCCAATCAGCAAGGAGCCTTTGCTGCTTTACATTGCAACCACAAGACAAGTCGTCAGTATGGTACTTACGGTCGAGCGGGAAGAAGAAGGAAAAACCTTCAAAGTTCAGCGCCCAGTATATTATATTTCTGAAGTCTTGACCCCATCAAAGCAAAGATATCCTCATTATCAGAAGCTTGTATATGGGATTTGTATGACCACAAAGAAAGTTGCTCACTACTTCTTTGATCATTCCATTATAGTCGTCAGCGATGCTCCATTGTCAGAGATCCTGCATAACAGGGATGCAACCGGTCGAGTGGCAAAATGGGCGATTGAACTCCTTCCTCTAGATATCAAGTTTGAGGCAAAGAAAGCTATCAAGTCCCAGGCAATCGTAGATTTTGTCACCGAGTGGATTGAACAGCAACTGCCGACTCAGGTTCACTCGGAGCATTGGACCATGTTCTTCGATGGCTCCAATATGCTGAATGGTTCCAGTGCCGGAGTGGTGTTGGTCTCTCCCAGAGGAGATAAACTCAGATATGTTCTTCAAATCCACTTTGATTCCTCCGATAACGAGGCAGAATACGAAGCACTTTTATATGGGTTGCGCATGGCCATTTCACTCGGCGTTCGTCGCCTCATGGTCTATGGCGACTCAGAGATGGTTGTTAATCAGGTGATGAAGGAATGGGACGCCAGAAGTCCAGCCATGACTGGTTATTGTAATGCAGTGAGAAAGCTAGAGAAGAAAATCGAGGGGTTAGAGCTTCATCACATACCCCGACTGAAAAATCAAGCAGCTGATGATCTGGCAAAAATAGGTTCCAAAAGAGAAGCCATTCCCAGCAATGTGTTTTTGGAACACATCCACACACCATCAGTTCAGGAGGATCCCTTCACTGAAGAGGCCCCGCAGCCAAAAAGTGCCACGGATCCGACTGAAGTTGAAGTTCCAGCTGTGGTCGACCTGATCATGGAAGTCTTGGTCATCACTCCCATCTGGACAGTACCGTACATTGCGTACATCCTAAGGAAAGAACTCCCAGAGGACGAAGAAGAGGCTCGACAGATCGTCCGTTGATCCAAGGCCTTTATAGTCATAAAGGGACAGTTATATAGAGAAAGTGCGACTGGGGTCAGCCAGAAGTGTATTACACCAGAAGAAGGTCAGATGATCCTTGATGATATCCACTCGGGGACCTGTGGTCATCATGTGTCCTCTTGGACCATTGTGGCTAAAGCATACCGAGCGGGATTCTAGTGGCCAAGAGCCAATGAGATGGCAAAAGAGATAGTCGACAAATGTGAAGGATGTCAGTATTACTCCAATATGTCGCACAAGCCCGCGTCAGCCCTGAAAACCATTCCACTCATCTGGCCCTTCGCTGTCTGGGGGCTGGATATGGTTGGACCACTGAGAACGGGCAGGAGCGGCTTCACTCATGTGCTGGTAGCAGTCGACAAGTTCACTAAATGGATTGAAGCCAAGCCTATCAAGAATCTTGATGCTTGCACTGCTATCAGTTTCATCAAAGAGTTGATATTCAGATATGGAGTTCCGCGCAGCATCATCACTGACAATGGGTCAAACTTCGATTCCGACAAATTCAGGGCCTTTTGCGCCTCTCAGGGCACTCGGGTCGACTGTGCTTCGGTCGCTCACCCCCAGTCGAATGGACAAGCAGAAAGGGCAAACGGCCTAATTCTCAAAGGACTGAAACCCCAATTGATGCGCGATCTCAAGCACGCAGCAGGTGCATGGGTCGACGAGCTTCCATCAGTCATTTGGGGATTGAGGACAACCCCGAACCGGTCGATCGGAAGAACCCCATTCTTTCTGGTCTACGGAGCCGAGACAGTCTTGCCGAGTGACCTGCTTCACAACGCTCCCCGAGTCGAGCTCTACTCTGAAGATGAAGCAGAACAAGCCTGGCAGGACGCAGTCGACCTCCTGGAAGAAGAAAGAGAAATGGCCATGATCCGATCGACCATCTATCAGCAAGACCTGCGTTGATTCCATGCCAGAAACATGAAGAGTCGAGCCTTCCAAGAAGGAGACTTAGTCCTCCGAGTGGATCAGCAGAAACCACACAAACTCGCTCCTACTTGGGAAGTCCCCTTCATAGTTACCAGAGTCCTCCACAATGGAGCATACCACCTCTACAATGTCGATCGCCAGATTGATGAGCCGCGAGCCTGGAATGCGGAGCTCCTCCGCCCCTTTTATACTTGAATTCTCACTCGGATGAGATGTAATAAGAAAAAACTCTTGTAGTTTATTTATCAAAGACAGGAGCGTTATAATTTTCCCAGTGATTATTATTGTTTTTGTTTGTGTGAGAAATCCCCCAATGGGTGGCTTAGCTGTGAATCCGCTTCGCCTAAGTTTGTAAAAATAATTTCCTACCGAGTGGCGAGCCAGCCTCCCACTCAGGGGCTTAGCTGCGAATCCGTTTCGCCTAAGTATTTAAAAAATCCTACCGAGTGGAGAGCAACCCTCCCACTCGGAGGCTTAGCTGCAGTCCAGTACTCGCCTAAGTTCTCTCACTTAGAGACTTAGCTGCAGTCCGACACTCGCCTAAGTTTGAAAAAATCCTACCGAGTGGAGAGCAATCCTCCCACTCGGGGGCTTAGCTGCAGTCCAGTACTCGCCTAAGTTCTCTCACTTGAAGACTTAGTTGCAGTCAGGCACTCGCCTAAGTTTGAAAAAATCCTACCGAGTGGAGAGCAGTCCTCCCACTCGGGGGCTTAGCTGCAGTCCAGTACTCGTCTAAGTTCTCCCACTTGAGGACTTAGCTGCAGTCAGGCACTCGCCTAAGTTTGAAAAAATCCTACCGAGTGGAGAGCAGCCCTCCCACTCGGGGCTGCAGTCAGGCACTCGCCTAAGTTTGAAAAAATCCTACCGAGTGGAGAGCAATCCTCCCATTCGGGGGCTTAGCTGCAGTCCAGTACTTGCCTAAGTTCTCTCACTTGAGGACTTAGCTGCAGTCAGGCACTTGCCTAAGTACAAAACACATCCCACTCTACAGTAACGAGGTGCAGGTCGAATGCCACCTCCTCCTTGGGGAGCTTCGCCACAAATACAACATGCACTCCATCCTGCTCTGCAGTAACAAGGTGCAGGTCGACGGCTACCTCCTCCTTGGGGAGCTTCGCCACAAATACAACATGCACTCCATCATGCTCAGCAGTAACAAGGTCGATTTCCACCTCCTCCTTGGGGAGCTTCGCCACAAATACAACAAGCGCTCCATCGCCGATCCGCAAGGACGACGAGGTGCAGGTCGACTGCTACCTTCTCCTTCGGAGCTGCGCCACAAATACAAAAAAGTTGTCTCGAATGAAGAACTATTTCCACTCGACGGGGGATTCATAAAGATATTCAACGATAAACCAAATTCAGATAAATCCTAAAGGTTCCGGACCACATATCAAAGTGCTCAGGCATTCATCCCGAAAGAGTTTAACGGTTACAAAAACCACTCGGCATTCCGAGGCAAATTTAAGGTGAGGCATAAAAGTTTGTTCACTCCGCGGGAGGAGGGCTGGCAGGCTCGACGAACTCATCCAGGTCGACGCCGTTGGCGATCCGAGTGGCTGCAGCGATGAAAGCCTCCATAAAAGTTCGGAAGTCATGCTTCTGGGTGTTGGCGACCTTGATTGCTGCCAGTTTGTCTTGTCGCACCTCCTTGCAGTGGACACGAACCAAAGACAGAGCCACATCAGCACCACACCGAGCAGAAGACTTCTTCCACTCCTGCACTCGGTCAGGGATTTCGTTAAGACGAGTCATCAGGGACTCAAGATCATTTTGGAGCGCGGCCTCTGGCCAAAGTGCCGGGTCGATCCGTGACATGGCGACCTTCAGTCGAGCCAAGTAGTCCACGACACCGTCGATGCGGGATTCCAGTCGGAGCAGATTCATGGCAGTTTCATCTTTCACGGGAGAATTGATTGGATCCAAACCAGGTTCGATCCGCCCAGTCTCCTCCTCGAAGTTCTGGCAAAATTCTGCATCACGATCCAAGAATAATTCAATTTACATACGCCGAGTCAACACAAAAAAGGGGGGGCGAGAGAAAATAGAACTCAGACCACAGTCGACTGCCAGCAGTCGACCGTGGTCTCGGGGACTACACCCAGTGGGTGCACTTGATGTGCCCCCACCGGTTCTGATCCCACTCGACCAGACCGAGTGGAAGAGACAAACTACAAAGACTACAGTCGACTGCCAGCAGTCCACCGTAGTCTTGGGGACTACACCCAGTGGGTGCACTCAGCATGCCCCCACTAGTTCAAAAATTCAATAGACGCACCCAGTGGGTGTACAGATGCAAAAAATTTCAGAAAGAGTCTTCAGGTAGCATATCCTAACAGAACAAGCAGCGACTAACTAACCTGAACGTTGCTCTGGAGAGCCAAGCTGGCATCGTAGGCGGCCTGGCTGGCGTCCCGCACCGTCTTCATCTTCTCCATCATAATGCCCGCCTGGCGTATGGCTTCCTTGGCAGCATTCACTTCATCCTCTGGGACGTGATGGGTTGCAAAAACGGAAGGCGGGTCGACGGGGGCCTGAGAGTCGACGAAGGAGGCAAGGCACTCGACAAGGGCACGACGAAGATAACAGAACTCCGATTGGCATCACCAGCGTCCTGAACAACTGGTTCCGCCCTCGGCGTCAATTGTAGCACCTCGCTCGCAGGAACTTGCATGTTTCTCCTCATTAAAGGCCTCTCGGGCTCTTCATCATCATCATCAGGGAGGTCAATAACGTTAGGGGCTGTTCAAAGTCCAATCGACGAAATCACATCACCCAATGGTACACATTGCAGCTGAATCGACCAAAATAAAGACAGAATGGCAGAAATCATACCCAGAGTAGAAGTGACCGCATCCTCCATCACCTCGTCATCGTCCCTGTAAGCTGAGGTCCCGGACATAGCAGCGCTGCCAGTTCCCAAGTCCATCCGGTTAAAACAAGAAAAACAAGCAGCATAGGGCATCGAGTGAAGATAAAAAGAGACACTCACGCAGAAGCGATGGGGATGTCAATCTTAATCTTCGGCAACGCCTTCCGAAGCTTCGGCTTTGCGACTTTGGGATGCTTTGATGCTTTCTCGGTCGGAGTTGGCGAAGAGGTCCGAGGACGCTTTGAAGACTGACCAGCTTGAGCAACCGCCTTTTCACGGGCGCTCGACGGTTCTTGGTCAAGTTTGGACCGCCTCTCCCTGCGAGGAGGCGACTCGACTTCTTCTTCGTCACTCAGGTCTTCGCTTTCTTCGTCCCCTCCACCGCCAGACTCCCATTCACCACTGTCGCCGCCGCTCGCCTCTCCCTCCAGGTCCTGCTCCTGTTCTCCATTGGGCATTGAATACATTTCAATAATGGCCTGAAAGAAAGCAGGGAGAACAAGGTCAGTCGACTCAGTATTGGCAGCTGCGCGAGTGGATTCAGATTACAAACAAAAGCTCAGAATCGAACCTTCTCTGGTATATGAGACTAGTCGAATGGAGGAACTCTCCTGGCTCCCCTGGGGTTGTCTTTGTTTCCGGTCATGCCCGACAGCCACTTCTCCAGTGTGTCGTCATCGACCTCCTCTGGGTGAATCCGAGTGGAGTCTTCAAGACCCGAATACATCCACATCAGATGGTCTCGGGCTTGAAGAGGCTGGATGTGCCGCTGAAGGAAGACCTCCAGGAGATCCATGCCGGTGACCCCGTCACGGATAAGATGGACTACTCACTCTACCAGCACCCTCACATGCGCCTTCTCCTCCGGGAGCACCTTCAAAGGAGAGGGTTTCCTCACTCTGTCCATGGTGAAGGGAGGGAGGCTAGTTGACTGGCCTGGCGTCGACTGGTCTTTGCAATAAAACCAGGTCGACTGCCATCCGCGAACTGAGTCGGGAAGAATCATGGCCGAAAAGGAGATTTTCCCTCTCATCTAAACACCAAGGCCCCCGCACATCTGAATCACTTGGGTTCTCTCGTCACTCGGATTAGCCTTTTTCACTGTCTGGGAGCGACAAGTGAAAATGTGCTTGAAAAGGCCCCAGTGAGGCCGACAACCCAGGAAATTCTCACACAAAGAAACAAAGGCGGCGAGATAAACGATCGTGTTGGGGGTGAATTGGTGAAGTTGTGCCCCAAAGAAGTTCAGAAACCCCCGAAAGAAAGGGTGAGGAGGCAAGGAAAATCCACGGTTGACGTGGGTGGCAAGGAGGACGCACTCACCCTCCTGAGGTTGCGGCTCAGACTCCTTCCCCGGAAGCCGCGCCGATTCGTAGGGGATCAGCCCTCCTTCGGCCAGGTCGTCGAGGTCTTCGTGCGTGATCGTTGAGCGGATCCAGTAGCCCTGGATCCAGACCTTTGGCAGGCCGGTTCGCGAGGAGGATCCGCCCCGACTGGTCGCCTTCCCCTTCGACCTCGCCTCGCCTTCTTTGCCCGCTCTAGAGCCGCCATCTTCTCCTTCCCCATCATCGCCGGTGAGACGCGTACGGAGCGGTGGCGCGGGGGCGTGAGCGAGCGCGGTGAGGGAGCGAGAAGAGAAGAAGAGATAATGGGGACGCACTGTTTAAGAGACTCCGGTCCTACGCCTTATATGAGGCCTCTTCCGAGTGGCTGACTGGTAGGCCCGGGCGGCCCTGTCGAATCCCATAACAATCGCGCACGCGATACGTGGCAAAAAAGGTGGCGCAGGGATCGAGGCGGCTCTGCCCTATCCCATCCGATTACTGCGGCCTCCCCCGTCCCGCGCGCTTCCCAAAATTCGGATCCCACGACATCTGCAGGCAGCAAAACAACTTGTCAGACCAAAGATCTCCTCCGCACCGTCACTCGGAGCCTTTCAAGTAAAGAAACTCACTCGACAAAAACCTAAGAATGGATCAAGGCGACTGGAAAGGAAGTCGCTGCCATCGCTCAGGTTCATTGATCCGAAACAAGAAATGCTCACGGCATGAAAAATGAGTCGGAGCAGTGCTCAATCCCTTTCCCACTCAAACCTCGATCCATTCGGGGGCTAATGATGAAGCTATGTACCTAGGGTAGGGTCATGAACCTTTCCAAACTGACCTACCCAAGGACATCTCCAGAAGAAATCATCTTTCAATCGACTTGGAGGTGTTCCACTCGACAGACTCGAAGATACTCGACCAAGAAGCAACCACTCGACCATGACCAAGCCACTCGACAGTCAGGAGACCTAAAGGCACTCCGCATGCTAACGGCCGGTTATTAAGTAGCTTTTATGGTCATCATAGCACTTTATTACTAGCGTTACCAGTAACGCCGTGCCTTAATGTACATTGAACCCTTTGTAACGTGGGCTAGCCAGGGTCCTGGCGCACTCTATATAAGCCACCCCCCTCCTCTGATACAAGGGTTCGCACCCCTGTAATTCATACATGCATAATTCAGTCGACCGCCTCCGGGCTCCGAGACGTAGGGCTATTACTTCCTCCGAGAAGGGCCTGAACTCGTAAACCTTGCGTGCTTACAACTTCTCCGTAGCTAAGATCTTGCCTCTCCATACTTACCCCCCTACACTACTGTCAGACTTAGAACCACGACAGCGACCACCGGTTGTATCTGGCACTTGGAAGGGTGTGTTTTATTAAGTATCCGGTTCTCGTTGTCATAAGGTCAAGGTACAACTCCAAGTCGTCCTGTTACCGAAGATCATGACTATTCGAATAGATTAACTTCCCTACAGGGGTGCACCACATAACCCAACACGCTTGATCCCATTTGGCCGGACACACTTTTCTGGGTCATGCCCGGCCTCAGAAGATCAACACGTCGCAGCCCTACCTAGGCACAACAGAGAGGTCAGCACGCCGGTCTAAATCCTATGGCGCAGGGGTATGGGCCCATCGCCCTTTGTACACCTGCACGTTGTGAACGCGGCCAGAAGCAGACCTAGCCTAGCAGGCGTTCCAGTCCAATCCGGCGCGCGCCGCTCAGTCGCTGACGTCATGAAGGCTTCGGCTGATACCACGACGTCGAGTGCCCATAACTGTCCCCGCAGAGATGGTTAGTGTGTATAGGCCAGTAGCCAGACTCAGATCAAATACCATGATCTCGTTAAGCGTGTTAAGTATCCGCGTACGCTGACCAGGGCCAGGCCCGCATCTCTCCTAGGTGGTCTCAACCTGCCCTGTCTCTCCGCCTCAAAGTAACAGTCGGGGGCCATCGGGAACCCAGGCCCACCTCTACCGGGATGGAGCCACCTGCCCCTTTAGCCCCCATCTCCGAACAGTATCATAAGTAATGTAACAGTGTAAGTATATAGTATATGCCCATGATCACCTCCCTAAGTGATCATGACCCAGTATTATAGCATGGTAGACGGACAAGAGTGTAGGGCCACTGATGATAATCTAGCATCCTATACTAAGCATTTAGGATTGCGGGTAAGGTATCAACAGTTGTAGCAACAATGACAGGCTATGCATCAGAATAGGATTAACGAAAATCAGTAACATGCTACACTACTCTAATGCAAGCAGTATAGAGGAGAGTAGGCGATATCTAGTGATCAAGGGGGGGCTTGCCTGGTTGCTCTGGAAAGAGAGAGGGGTCGTCAACACCGTAGTCGTACTGGGTAGCAGCGGCATCGGTCTCGTAGTCTATCAGAGAGAAAAGGGGGAAGAAACAATGAATATAATGCAAACAGATGCATAATGATGCATGACAAGACAAGTAGCGGTGCTAGGGGTGCCCTAACACGGTATGAGGTGGTACCGGTGAAGGGGGGAAACATCCGGGAGAATATCCCCGGTGTTTCACGTTTTCGGACAAACGAATCAGAGGGGGAAAGTTGCATGTTCGCTATGCTAGGGATGCGTGGCGGACAAACGGGCTGCGTATCCGGATTTGTCTCGTCGTTCTGAGCAACTTTCATCTAAAAAGTATTTTCATTTGAGCTACAGTTTAATTTATATTAATTTGTAAAGTTTTACATCAGTTTCTAATTTATTAATTATTAATTAAATTAACATTATCCAGAATAGTGATTGCTAACGTCAGCAGTCAACGTTGATCGTTGACTTGGTCAACCTGACAGGTGGGTCCCACCTGTCAGGGACTATTTAGCTAATTAACAATAGCTAGTTAGGTTAATTAGTTATCAGGTTAATTAACCTTAATTAGTTAATTTAAATAGAATTAATTAAGTTAATTATTAAGTTAATTAATTGATTAAATACTATTTTTATTTTTTAATTCTGTTTTTTATATATCTTTTTTTAAACGTTTGGGAGGGTGGGACCCCCAAGTCAGTGGCCCATAGGGCCAAATGGGCGATTCGGGCGCAGGGGTGCTGCGGGCGTCAGCCCGTTTGGGCGCCTGCCCGAGCCAAAGGAGGCGCTGGGGCGCCGGGGGCTGCGGCGAGGTGCGCTGGGCTGGGGTCGCGGGAGGTAGCGGCAGAAGCGGCCGGCACGGCGGTTCGCTGAAAGTGCAACTATCCCTAGGTGGTTTTGGTAATTCATAACAACATATAGCTCATTGAGCTAATGCTATTCCAAGATGACTATTTCAGGAAAGCTCAATGATTGGCATGGCATGGATGTGAAAGTGGAACCCTCAAAATGCTAAGGACAAAGGATTGGCTCAAGCTCAAAAGCTCAAGACTCTTCATTTTATATTTTAGTGATCCAAGATCACATTGAGTCTTTAGGAAAAGCCAATACTATCAAGGAGGGATGAGGTGTTGCTTAATGAGCCTCTTGCTTCATGTGCTTAGTGATATGCTCCAAAACCCTCAACTACTTTCCCATATCCACATATGACCTAAACCCTAAGCCAAACTCGGTCCTACCGATTCTTTCTATCCGGTGCCACCGAGTTTCACTTGTCATAAGCCACTGCCAAACCCTAGCAATTCGGTTCTACCGATAGGGATCTCGGTCTCACCGAGATGGGATTGCAAACTCTCTGTTTCCCTTTCGTAACTTTTCGGTCTCACCGAAAGAGCGAATCGGTCCCACCGAGATTGCAGTGTAAACTCTTTGTTTCCTTTTTGTAACTTTTCGGTCTCACCGAAAGAGCAAATCGGTCCCACCGAGTTTACCTGACCAACTCTCTGGTTAGCTTATTACCAAACTCGGTCTCATCGAGTTTGTGTAATTGGTCTCACTGAGATTACGTTATGCCCAAACCCTAACCATATCAGTCCTACCGAGTTGCATGTCAGTCCCACCAAAAATCTCTAACGGTCACTAGGTTTACCTTTTCGGTCCGACCGAGTTTGTTGATTCGGTCCCACCGAGATTGGAAAACTGTGTGTAACGGTTGGATTTTGTGTGGAGGCTATATATACCCCTCCACCTCCTCTTCATTTGTGGAGAGAGCCATCAGAACACATACACAATTCCAACTCATATGTTCTAAGAGAGAACCACCTACTCATGTGTTGAGACCAAGATATTCCATTCCTACCATATGAATCTTGATCTCTAGCTTTCCCCAAGTTGCTTTCCACTCAAACCTTCTTTCCACCAGATCCAAATCCTATGAGAGAGAGTTGAGTGTTGGGGAGACTATCATTTGAAGCACAAGAGCAAGGAGTTCATTACCTACACACCATTTGTTACTTCTTGGAGAGTGGTGTCTCCTAGATTGGCTAGGTGTCACTTGGGAGCCTCCGACAAGATTGTGGAGTTGAACTAAGGAGTTTGTAAGGGCAAGGAGATCGCCTACTTCGTGAAGATCTACTGCTAGTGAGGCAAGTCCTTCGTGGGCGATGGCCATGGTGGGATAGACAAGGTTGCTTCTTCGTGGACCCTTCGTGGGTGGTTGCTTCTTCGTGGACCCTTCGTGGGTGGAGCCCTCCGTGGACTCGCGCAACCATTACCCTTCGTGGGTGGAGCCCTCCGTGGACTCGCGCAACCGTTACCCTTCATGGGTTGAAGTCTCCATCAACGTGGATGTAGGATAGCACCACCTATCCGAACCATGGGAAAAACATCCGTGTCTCCAATTGCGTTTGAATTCTCCAAACCCTTCTCTTTACATTCTTGCAAGTTGCATGCTTTACTTTCCACTGCCAATATACTCTTTGCATGCTTGCTTGAATTGTGTGATGATTGCTTGACTTGTCCTACAATAGCTAAAATCTGCCAAGAACTAAAATTGGGAAAAGGTTAAGTTTTTATTTGGTCAAGTAGTCTAATCACCCCCCTCTAGACATACTTTCGATCCTACAAGTGGTATCAGAGCCTTAGTCTCCATTTGCTTTGATCTCCATAGCTTTTGGTGGTCATAGCCTTGGTTTCACAACCTAGGAGAGTATGGCGTCTAGCGAGGGAAATTATCACCGTAGAGGTCCTTACTTTGATGGTACTAATTTTGCTAGTTGGAAGCATAAAATGAAAATGCATATTCTTGGACATAACCCCGCCGTTTGGGCTATTATGTGTGTTGGTTGGCAAGGTGACTTCTTTGATGGGAAAGAACCAAACCGTGAAGCTACCACGGATGAATTCAAGATGTTGCAATACAATGCTCAAGCTTGTGATATTCTCTTCAACGGATTGTGCCCTGAAGAATTCAACAAAATCAGCCGTCTTGAGAATGCAAAGGAAATTTGGGACACTTTGATTGATATGCACGAAGGTACCGACTCCGTCAAGGAATCCAAGTTGGATGTGCTTCAAAGTCAACTTGACAAGTTCAAAATGAAGGATGGTGAAGGTGTCGCTGAAATGTACTCTAGGCTTGCTCTCATCACAAATGAGATTGCCGGCTTAGGAAGTGAAGAGATGACCGATAGATTCATCATCAAGAAGATTCTAAGAGCCTTGGATGGAAAATATGATACCGTGTGCACATTGATCCAAATGATGCCCAATTACAAAGATCCCAAGCCAACGGAGGTGATTGGAAGAATTGTTGCTCATGAGATGTCACTTAAGGATAAAGAGGAACTTCATAACAAATCAAGTGGTGCCTACAAAGCCTCATGTGAAGCCCCTACATCATCAAGTGAGAAACAAAACTTCAATGAAGAATTGAGCTTAATGGTGAAGAACTTCAACAAGTTCTACAAGAGTAGAAGCAAAGATAGAAGCTTCAAGTCAAGGTCCTACAATGACAAAAGATCTTCTAGTCGAGAGCGAAACTGCTACAGTTGTGGAAGACCCGGACACTATTCCAATGAGTGTACGGCTCCCTACAAGAGAAGAGAAGATTCTCCAAAAAGAAGAAGCAAAGAATCACCACCAAGAGAGAGAAGGAGTAGAGATGATCGTTATGAACGAAGATACTCACGGAGAAGCAAGGATTCGGAAAGGAAGGAAAAATCATCAAGGAGCTACACAAAACGAAGACATCAAGCTCATGTTGGTTAATGGGTATCCGGCTCCGACTCCGACAGCCACTCCGAGAAAAGTTATCACTCCGACTCCGAAGATACTCAAGATGAAGGTGTTGCCGGTCTAGCACTTGTGTCAACCAACTCCTACGACATATTTGACTCACCAAATGAAGGAATTGGAAGATGCTTCATGGCCAAAGGTCCTAAGGTAACACACCCCGAGTATGTTGATTTCAATAGTGATGAAGATGACTTGTTAGGTGATGATTTGCTTGTTGACAACTCTAGTGATGAATACTATGATGAAACGTCGATTAATCATGCTAATCAAGATAAAACGAATGACAATGATAAGGAGAAGATTGAGGCTCTAACTAAAGAACTAAACACTCTTAAGTTAGCTCATGAAACTATCTTCGAAGATCATCGAGAACTTTTAAGAGCTCATGAGAAATTACGCTTTGAAAAGCTCAATCTTGAGCAAGAGCATGAGTTCTTAAAAGCAATCAATGATGATCTTCGCAAGAAAAGTTCTTCTTACATTGCCAAGCGTTTACTCTTATCCACTTACATGCCTCAAGTCAAGTCTAGTAACAAGAACAAGAAAGATTCTTCCTCTAGCAGTAACAATGATCATGCTAAATCCAATATTGTTGCTTCTAGTAGTTCTCTTGATTCCACTAATGATTCTCTTAGCCAAGTTACACTTGAGCAAGAAAATAGCTTATTGAAGGGAATTATAGAGAAAGAAGTGTACAAAAGCCTTGCCGGGAGTAAGCAATTCGAGGAAATTGTGCGCAAGCAAGGAATGCACCGGAAGAATCAAGGTGTTGGTTTTGAACGAAAGTTCAATGCCAATGGAGTTGAGTGGGAAGAAGATCAATACCCCAAGACAAAGTTTGTTCCTCAACAAGAGAAGTATGATACTTCTTTCAAGGGGACACAAGCTCAAGATGATCTTCCACCACAAGACTACAAGCAAAAAGGCAAGGACAAGCTTCAAGAGGAAATTGATGCATTTGAAGAAGCTCCTAAGATCTTAGTCAAGTGGATTCCCAAGACTACTTCAAGTTCCACTTCATCAAGTACGACTACAACTCCAAGGATTCCCATCAAGATGGTGTGGATCCAAAAGAAGAAGAACTAGAGAGTTCTTGAGGGTGACTCCGCCAACATACTTCACTCTTATCATTTTGGCAAGAACAAGTGCAATCAACTTCCACATCTTGCACTAGTTCAAGGAGTCACAAACCCTCTTGTTGGTAAGACAAGGGACAAGGTAACCTAAAAGTTTTCATGGACAACATCTTGTGTGTGCATCACTCTATGTCTATGGATATCCTTGTTTGTTCCTTGTGGGACTAACCCATGTAGGTATTGAAAGTGCAATTCACTCAAATGGATAGCTCCAAGTGATCTACATCAACATTGAGCATCCACATCTTCAACATCTACATGAAGTCATCATCGACAAAACCCGAGGTTAGTTCATCCCTCTAAGGGGGGGATATCACATCTAGGGGGAGCTTTACTCTAAGACTTGAGCTAAAACAACTCTAAAGATGTGAACACAACAATGCTTTATGTAAAAGTGGTAACCCCACTTGAGTTTAAACGATGAGTATGACCTATGATCAAGTGTTCTCACTTGACTCCTAAGTCAATATACTCATATATAGATGACCTTGTCATCACAAATTGCTTGATAGATGCTAGAATTGGTTGTGCATGCCTTGTCACATATTTCATTTGCCATCTTATTGTGTGAGCATGCTGGTTGCATATTTTACTCATTCGAGGACATCCACTTGTTGTTTTGATTGTTTGGTTTTATTTCCTTTTGCCAAGTGGATGGACAAGAATGCCTAAGAACCTCCTCTAGATATCTATGCTTTTCTCGTCTCAAACTCTATTCATGCTACATCACAAAATTTGATCAAGTCAGATTCGAACCACTCTGTGTGAGGAGCGCTCGGAGTCCCCGATTCATCATAGACTTAAACTTCCAAAACCTCTTTATGATTCTCGGTCTGACCGATACCCTACTTTCGGTCCTACCGAGATCATTAAGTTGATCTAGGTTTTCGATCTCGGTGCAACCGATTTGAACCATTCGGTCACATCGAGTTGCAACAACTATATACAGTTTTGCATCTCGGTGCCACCGAGTTGTTCCACTCGGTCCCACCGACAGGGTCGGGCTATATATAGTCACGGGCAAAATTTTGGAAATTTCTCCGAACCCCTTCGCCCGCGCGATAGCTCGCTCTGCCAACGTGGTCTCCGGATCGTCTCCTCGCCGCCAGCCGCCTCCAGTCGCTGGTCTCCATCACCGTCAACGGAATTCAACTCTGCCGTTGCCGCCGTAGCGAGTCTCCGCCGAACTAGTGTATGGACTCGATCACAGTGCTATTCCCCGTCCGATTCCTAGCACATTGTGTTCTTAATGATTCTTGCCACGATTGAAACACTCCTATCCAGTCAATGCGTTCGTAGATTAGTTTTGATTCGAAAATTTTAGGGTTAGGTTTCTGCTGAAACCATCTCGGACCCACCGAGTTGAAAAACTCGGTCCCACCGATTTGGCTCATGCCATTGCACAAGTGAGACTCGGTCTGACCGAGAATTACTTATCGGTGTGACCGATTTTGGAAATTTGTGAAACCCTAGCAGTCTGGGTGCCACCGAACTGTGACTCGGTCTGACCGAGTTCACTAGTTTAGGTTCCAAAACTGCTTCGGTATCACCGAGTTTAAAAATCGGTAGATCCGATATGATTTCAGTGGGAAACTAAAACTAAGATTTTGAATCATTCTTTTGCAAAAATCTATGTATTTTGTGATGCTCATCCACTCTACCTCATCTATAAACTATTCACAGGGTCAGCAGTCAGCTTGTTCATCATGTCAGACCAAAGTGATAGCCAGAACATGTCAGAACAGCCAGTGCAGATGAGTGAGGGCACTAGTCCCTCAAGTTCTTCAGATGAAGGCAGCAGGAGCACCCCTAGCAATCTGCCAAAAGCTGCCACAAGACAAAGGAAGAAGAGAACCTCAGAATTAGAGGATGAGGACTATGTGGCAGAAGAGGAAGCAACTTTCAAAGAGAGTAGTGCTTGATAAGGAACATGGCTCAGCTCAAGGCACAAAGCCAGGATTGAAAATCAAAAGGCCAGCAGGTAGGCAGCCTATGCCAAAGGCCAGAGCCTCAACTCAGATTCCTGAAAATCCTGCAACCATAGAGCCAGTTGCTGCTGAAGGAAAGAAAAGGAAGGAAAGGGTCAAGAAGACCGTAGCCAGAGTGCTTGGAAAGCCTTCCATCATGGAAGAAGAGGAAGAAGAAGAGGTTGCTGCACCAGCACCTAAGGCACCCAAGCTAATGGGTGATGCTATCAAATCAGGGGCTACCACATCTAAGCCCAAAGAAGCACCCAAAGCTGCCTCCAAGCCCAAGTCTGCACCAAAGAGAAATACAAGGAGCATACCTGCAACTGAGAAGAACAAGGCCCCAGTGCCTGAGACTGTTGTTGAAGAAGAAGATGATGAAGAGCATGTTCTGAGAAAGCTCAAGCCCAAGATTCCAGACCACCATGATGCTCATCCTGTGGCTGAGAACATGAAGCTCAGAAGAGACTCTGGGTTGAGAAAATGGAGAGAGACGGATCCATATGCTTCAAGGAGAAGAACTGCCGTTGACTATAGGTTCCACACTAAGGAACAATAGGACTTCTATAAGACAGTTTTGCTTGATAAGAAGCCCATTGTTTGTGACATGAGATGGGTCGACTGGACCTACATGAAGGAAAATGAGGAACACTATCCTGGAGTGCAAGACAACTTTAGTGCTTGTGGAGTTGCAGACTTTGTTGGGCAGAAGCTCACAAAGTGGAACGAGGAGCTCATTATGCAATTCTACTCTACAGCACACTTCTACCCAGATGGAAGGATAACATGGATGTCTGAAGGTACAAGGTACCAATCAACTGTTGAGGAATGGGCAAAGTTGATCAATGCCCCAGAGGAAAATGAAGATGACTTGGATGTCTATGCCAAGAAAAAGATGGATCATAACTCAATGGAAAATATGTACAAGGAGATTCCAATAGATGATCTTGACACTCACCAGCTTGGGCCCGTAAAACACTTGTTGTCAGGACTGCCTACGATCAACTAGATCCTTAGGCACACACACTTGCCCAAGTCTGGAGATCACAGAATGATCAGAGGTCACTCCATTAACTTGCTACATATATTTGATGTGCCTCAGAAATTCAAGGACATGTGCCTCATAGTAGAAACTATCAAGAGGACTGCAGCAGATCAGAAGAGGAGCTGTGGTTATGCCCCTCAGATTCAGGAGTTAATCAACTCAAAAATGGGCACAGGCACATACTTGTTGGACAAGGAACACTTGCCTATTCATCCAGATTTCGAGGACAATCAAGTGGTGATAAATGAGAATGAACCATCATCAGCTCAAGCTCAAGCAAAGAAGGAGAAGGCAAAGAAGGAGAAAGCTGCCGAGATGCCAACTCAAGAGGAGGCATCTGAGTATTTCTTGAAAACCAAGCAAGAGCAGCTTAGTTACTTGATTGCATCCACACTGAGGACTGAGAAAGGACTAGCCACCCTCACTCAGAATCGGCAGAGCTTAGAGAGGATCATCGAACAAAAGTTCTATGACATGGATGTCAAAGTAACAGAGATTCAGTCTGCAGTGGAGCAACTTCAAGATGGCATGCAGGAGAGGAAAGGGAAGACTACAACTGATGCATTTGCCAGAGTGCCCAGAGCTCAGAGATCATCTGAAGTGCCAGTTGCTGACACCAGAGCCACCACTTCTGCACCAGCTACAGCTTCAGTTCCACCAGCTCCAGCAACTACTTCAGCTTCAGCTCCAACCACGTCTACAGAAGCCTTCGTCCTTGGAGTGCTCCGGACTCCACCACCATCTGAAGATCAAGCCTGAGTGTCGACTTAGCACTTTGCATTTTCTAGGAACTTTTTGGTAACTTGTTGCCAAAGGGAGAGAAAATGTATAGATCATAGGCTTCGAGAGAGAGTGTTGCTTTTATTCTCTCTTGTTTTATTTGGTGGTTTTTCGAACTTTGTTTGCTTTTGTGTGAGATACTATGTCATTGCTCGTGAGACATTGAAGATCATGTGTTTCATCATAAGCTACACTTAATGTTTGCTTAATATTATCATCTTATCTATCTTATGTGATCATTCACTATTCTTGGTGATGAGTGCATGTATTTCATTCTTATCATTTTAAGCGCTCCACCAAGATGTATGTGACATGGAAGAGTAACCCATGACTCTAACTCTTTGTGCATTTGCAGTCCAAAGCAAATTTTAAATATGCACAAATTTAGGGGGAGCTCTTACTTGTCACATACTTCTCAAAACGATGATATATTTCATGATTATTATCATTTGTCGAAGCTTTGATCTATATGTTGTCATCAATTACCAAAAAGGGGGAGATTGAAAGTGCAACTATCCCTAGGTGGTTTTGGTAATTCATAACAACATATAGCTCATTGAGCTAATGCTATTCCAAGATGACTATTTCAGGAAAGCTCAATGGTTGGCATGGCATGGATGTGAAAGTGGAACCCTCAAAATGCTAAGGACAAAGGATTGGCTCAAGCTCAAAAGATCAAGACTCTTCATTTTATATTTTAGTGATCCAAGATCACATTGAGTCTTTAGGAAAAGCCAATACTATCAAGGAGGGATGAGGTGTTGCTTAATGAGCCTCTTGCTTCATGTGCTTAGTGATATGCTCCAAAACCCTCAACTACTTTCCCATATCCACATATGACCTAAACCCTAAGCCAAACTCGGTCCTACCGATTCTTTCTATCCGGTGCCACCAAGTTTCACTTGTCATAAGCCACTGCCAAACCCTAGCAATTCGGTTCTACCGATAGGGATCTCGGTCTCACCGAGATGGGATTGCAAACTCTCTGTTTCCCTTTCGTAACTTTTCGGTCTCACCGAAAGAGCGAATCGGTCCCACCGAGATTGCAGTGTAAACTCTTTGTTTCCTTTTTATAACTTTTCGGTCTCACCGAAAGAGCAAATCGGTCCCACTGAGTTTACCTGACCAACTCTCTGGTTAGCTTATTACCAAACTCGGTCTCACCGAGTTTGTGTAATCGGTCTCACCGAGATTACGTTATGCCCAAACCCTAACCATATCGGTCCTACCGAGTTGCATGTCAGTCCCACCAAAAATCTCTAACGGTCACTAGGTTTACCTTTTCGGTCCGACCGAGTTTGTTGATTCGGTCCCACCGAGATTGGAAAACTGTGTGTAACGGTTGGATTTTGTGTGGAGGCTATATATACCCCTCCACCTCCTCTTCATTCGTGGAGAGAGCCATCAGAACACATACACAATTCCAACTCATATGTTCTAAGAGAGAACCACCTACTCATGTGTTGAGACCAAGATATTCCATTCCTACCATATGAATCTTGATCTCTAGCTTTCCCGAAGTTGCTTTCCACTCAAACCTTCTTTCCACCAGATCCAAATCCTATGAGAGAGAGAGTTGAGCGTTGGGGAGACTATCATTTGAAGCACAAGAGTAAGGAGTTCATTACCTACACACCATTTGTTACTTCTTGGAGAGTGGTGTCTCCTAGATTGGCTAGGTGTCACTTGGGAGCCTCCGACAAGATTGTGGAGTTGAACCAAGGAGTTTGTAAGGGCAAGGAGATCGCCTACTTCATGAAGATCTACCGCTAGTGAGGCAAGTCCTTCGTGGGCGATGGCCATGGTGGGATAGACAAGGTTGCTTCTTCGTGGACCCTTCGTTGGTGGTTGCTTCTTCGTGGACCCTTCGTGGGTGGAGCCCTCCGTAGACTCGCGCAACCATTACCCTTCGTGGGTGGAGCCCTCTGTGGACTCACGCAACCGTTACCCTTCGTGGGTTGAAGTCTCCATCAACGTGGATGTAGGATAGCACCACCTATCCGAACCACGGGAAAAACATCCGTGTCTCCAATTGCGTTTGAATTCTCCAAACCCTTCCCTTTACATTCTTGCAAGTTGCATGCTTTACTTTCCGCTGCCAATATACTCTTTGCATGCTTGCTTGAATTGTGTGATGATTGCTTGACTTGTCCTACAATAGCTAAAATCTGCCAAGAACTAAAATTGGGAAAAGGTTAAGTTTTTATTTGGTCAAGTAGTCTAATCACCCCCCTCTAGACATACTTTCGATCCTACAAGTGGTATCAGAGCCTTGGTCTCCATTTGCTTTGATCTCCATAGCTTTTGGTGGTCATAGCCTTGGTTTCACAACCTAGGAGAGTATGGCGTCTAGCGAGGGAAATTATCACTGTAGAGGTCCTTACTTTGATGGTACTAATTTTGCTAGTTGGAAGCATAAAATGAAAATGCATATTCTTGGACATAACCCCGCCGTTTGGGCTATTGTGTGTGTTGGTCTGCAAGGTGACTTCTTTGATGGGAAAGAACCAAACCGTGAAGCTACCGCGGATGAGTTGAAGATGTTGCAATACAATGCTCAAGCTTGTGATATTCTCTTCAACGGATTGTGCCCTGAAGAATTCAACAAAATCAGCCGTCTTGGGAATGCAAAGGAAATTTGGGACACTTTGATTGATATGCATGAAGGTACCAACTCTGTCAAGGAATCCAAGTTGGATGTGCTTCAAAGTCAACTTGACAAGTTCAAAATGAAGGATGGTGAAGGTGTCGCTGAAATGTACTCTAGGCTTGCTCTCATCACAAATGAGATTGCCGGCTTAGGAAGTGAAGAGAAGACCGATAGATTCATCATCAAGAAGATTCTAAGAGCCTTGGATGGAAAATATGATACCGTGTGCACATTGATCCAAATGATGCCCAATTACAAAGATCCCAAGCCAACGGAGGTGATTGGAAGAATTGTTGCTCATGAGATGTCACTTAAGGATAAAGAGGAACTTCACAACAAATCAAGTGGTGCCTACAAAGCCTCATGTGAAGCCCCTACATCATCAAGTGAGAAACAAAACTTCAATGAAGAATTGAGCTTAATGGTGAAGAACTTCAACAAGTTCTACAAGAGTAGAAGCAAAGATAGAAGCTTCAAGTCAAGGTCCTACAATGACAAAAGATCTTCTAGTCGAGAGCGAAACTGCTATAGTTGTGGAAGACCCGGACACTATTCCATTGAGTGTACGGCTCCCTACAAGAGAAGAGAAGATTCTCCAAAAAGAAGAAGCAAAGAATCACCACCAAGAGAGAGAAGGAGTAGAGATGATCGTTATGAACGAAGATACTCACGGAGAAGCAAGGATTTGGAAAGGAAGGAAAAATCATCAAGGAGCTACACAAAACGAAGACATCAAGCTCATGTTGGTGAATGGGTATACGGCTCTGACTCCGACAGCCACTCCGAGAAAAGTTATCACTCCGACTCTGAAGATACTCAAGATGAAGGTGTTGCCGGTCTAGCACTTGTGTCAACCAACTCCTACAACATATTTGACTCACCAAATGAAGGAATTGAAAGATGCTTCATGGCCAAAGGTCCTAAGGTAACACACCCCGAGTATGTTGATTTCAATAGTAATGAATATGACTTGTTAGGTGATGATTTGCTTGTTGACAACTCTAGTGATGAATACTATGATGAAACGTCAATTAATCATGCTAATCAAGATAAAACGAATGGCAATGATAAGGAGAAGATTGAGGCTCTAACTAAAGAACTAAACACTCTTAAGTTAGCTCATGAAACTATCTTCGAAGATCATCGAGTACTTTTAAGAGCTCATGAGAAATTACGCTTTGAAAAGCTCAATCTTGAGCAAAAGCATGAGTTCTTAAAAGCAATCAATGATGATCTTCGCAAGAAAAGTTCTTCTTACATTGCCAAGCGTTTACTCTTATCCACTTACATGCCTCAAGTCAAGTCTAGTAACAAGAACAAGAAAGATTCTTCCTCTAGCAGTAGCAATGATCATGCTAAATCCAATATTGTTGCTTCTAGTAGTTCTCTTGATTCCACTAATGATTCTCTTAGCCAAGTTACACTTGAGCAAGAAAATAGCTTATTGAAGGGAATTATAGAGAAAGGAGTGTACAAAAGCCTTGCCGGGAGTAAGCAATTCGAGGAAATTGTGCGCAAGCAAGGAATGCACCGGAAGAATCAAGGTGTTGGTTTTGAACGAAAGTTCAATGCCAATGGAGTTGAGTGGGAAGAAGATCAATACCCCAAGACAAAGTTTGTTCCTCAACAAGAGAAGTATGATACTTCTTTCAAGGGGACACAAGCTCAAGATGATCTTCCACCACAAGACTACAAGCAAAAAGGCAAGGACAATCTTCAAGAGGAAATTGATGCATTTGAAGAAGCTCCTAAGACCTTAGTCAAGTGGATTCCCAAGACTACTTCAAGTTCCACTTCATCAAGTACGACTACAACTCCAAGGATTCCCATCAAGATGGTGTGGATCCAAAAGAAGAAGAACTAGAGAGTTCTTGAGGGTGACTCCGCCAACATACTTCACTCTTATCATTTTGGCAAGAACAAGTGCAATCAACTTCCACATCTTGCA
>NC_041388.1:373337040-373353739 GCF_002162155.2 Triticum dicoccoides | reverse complement strand
ACATCTTGCACTAGTTCAAGGAGTCACAAACCCTCTTGTTGGTAAGACAAGGGACAAGGTAACCTAAAAGTTTTCATGGACATCATCTTGTGTGTGCATCACTCTATGTCTATGGATATCCTTGTTTGTTCCTTGTGGGACTAACCCATGTAGGTATTGAAAGTGCAATTCACTCAAATGGATAGCTCCAAGTGATCTACATCAACATTGAGCATCCACATCTTCAACATCTACATGAAGTCATCATCGACAAAACCCGAGGTTAGTTCATCCCTCTAAGGGGGGGATATCACATCTAGGGGGAGCTTTACTCTAATACTTGAGCTAAAACAACTCTAAAGATGTGAACACAACAATGCTTTATGTAAAAGTGGTAACCCCACTTGAGCTTAAACGATGAGTATGACCTATGATCAAGTATTCTCACTTGACTCCTAAGTCAATATACTCATATATAGATGACCTTGTCATCACAAATTGCTTGATAGATGCTAGAATTGGTTGTGCATGCCTTGTCACATATTTCATTTGCCATCTTATTGTGCGAGCATGCTGGTTGCATATTTTACTCATTCAAGGACATCCACTTGCTGTTTTGATTGTTTGGTTTTATTTCCTTTTGCCAAGTGGATGGACAAGAATGCCTAAGAACCTCCTCTAGCTATCTATGCTTTTCTCGTCTCAAACTCTATTCATGCTACATCACAAAATTTGATCAAGTCAGATTCGAACCACTCTGTGTGAGGAGCGCTCGGAGTCCCCGATTCATCATAGACTTAAACTTCCAAAACCTCTTTATGATTCTCGGTCTGACCGATACCCTACTTTCGGTCCTACCGAGATCATTAAGTTGATCTAGGTTTTCGATCTCGGTGCAACCAATTTGAACCATTCGGTCACACCGAGTTGCAACAACTGTATACAGTTTTGCATCTCGGTGCCACTGAGTTGTTCCACTCGGTCACACCGACAGGGTCGGGCTATATATAGTCATGGGCAAAAATTTGGAAATTTCTCCGAACCCCTTCGCCCGCGCGATAGCTCGCTCTGCCAACGTGGTCTCCGGATCGTCTCCTCGCCGCCAGCCGCCTCCAGTCACTGGTCTCCATCACCGTCAACGGAATTCAACCCTGCCGTTGCCGCCGTAGCGAGTCTCCGCCGAACTAGGGTATGGACTCGATCACAGTGCTATTCCCCATCCGATTCCTAGCACATTGTGTTCTTAATGATTCTTGCCACGATTGAAACACTCCTATCCAGTCAATGCGTTCGTAGATTAGTTTTGATTCGAAAATTTTAGAGTTAGGTTTCTGCCGGAACCATCTCGGACCCACCGAGTTGAAAAACTCGGTCCCACCGATTTGGCTCATGCCATTGCACAAGTGAGACTCGGTCTGACCGAGAATTACTTATCGGTGTGACCGATTTTGGAACTTTGTGAAACCCTAGCAGTCTCGGTGCCACCGAACTGTGACTCAGTCTGACCGAGTTCACTAGTTTAGGTTCCAAAACTGCTTCGGTATCACCGAGTTTAAAAATTGGTAGATCCGAGATGATTTTAGTGGGAAACTAAAACTAAGATTTTGAATCATTCTTTTGCAAAAATCTCTGTATTTTGTGATGCTCATCCACTCTACCTCATCTATAAACTATTCACAGGGTCAGCAGTCAGCTTGTTCATCATGTTAGACCAAAGTGATAGCCAGAACATGTCAAAACAGCCAGTGCAGATGAGTGAGGGCACTAGTCCCTCAAGTTTTTCAGATGAAGGCAGCAGGAGCACCCCTAGCAATCTGCCAAAAGCTGCCACAAGACAAAGGAAGAAGAGAACCTCAGAATCAGAGGATGAGGACTATGTGGCAGAAGAGGAAGCAAATTCAAAGAGAGTAGTGCTCGAGAAGTAACATGGCTCAGCTCAAGGCACAAAGCAAGGATTGAAAATCAAAAGGCTAGCAGGTAGGCAGCCTATGCCAAAGGCCAGAGCCTCAACTCAGATTCCTGAAAAGACTGCAACCATAGAGCCAGTTGCTACTGAAGGAAAGAAAAGGAAGGAAATGGTCAAGAAGACCGTAGCCAGAGTGCTTGGAAAGGCTTCCATCATGGAAGAAGAGGAATAAGAAGAGGTTGCTGCACCAGCACCTAAGGCACCCAAGCTAATGGGTGATGCTATCAAATCAGGGGCTACCACATCTAAGCCCAAAGAAGCACCCAAAGCTGCCTCCAAGCCCAAGTCTGCACCAAAGAGAAATACAAGGAGCATACCTGCAACTGAGAAGAACAAGGCCCCAGTGCCTGAGACTGTTGTTGAAGAAGAAGATGATGAAGAGCATGTTCTGAGAAAGCTCAAGCCCAAGATTCCAGACCACAATGATGCTCATCCTGTGGCTGAGAACATGAAGCTCAGAAGAGACTCAGGGTTGAGAAAATGGAGAGAGACGGATCCATATGCTTCAAGGAGAAGAACTGCCTTTGACTATAGGTTCCACACTAAGGAAAAGCAGGACTTCTATAAGACAGTTTTGCTTGATAAGAAGCCCATTGTTTGTGACATGAGATGGGTCGACTGGACCTACATGAAGGAAAATGAGGAACACTATCCTGGAGTGCAAGACAACTTTAGTGCTTGTGGAGTTGCAGACTTTGTTGGGCAGAAGCTCACAAAGTGGAACGAGGAGCTCATTATGCAATTCCACTCTACAGCACACTTCTACCCAGATGGAAGGATAACATGGATGTCTGAAGGTACAAGGTACCAATCAACTGTTGAGGAATGGGCAAAGTTGATCAATGCCCCAGAGGAAAATGAAGATGACTTGGATGTCTATGCCAAGAAAAAGATGGATCACAACTCAATGGCAAATATGTACAAGGAGATTCCAGTAGATGATCTTGACACTCACCAGCTTGGGTCCGTAAAACACTTGTTGTCAGGACTGCCTACGATCAACTGGATCCTTAGGCACACACTCTTGCCCAAGTCTGGAGATCACAGAATGATCAGAGGTCACTCTATTAACTTGCTACATATATTTGATGTGCCTCAGAAATTCAAGGTCATGAGCCTCATAGTAGAAACTATCAAGAGGACTGCAACAGATCATAAGAGGAGTTGTGGTTATGCCCCTCAGATTCAGGAGTTAATCAACTCAAAAATGGGCACAGGCACATACTTGTTGGACAAGGAACACTTGCCTATTCATCCAGATTTCGAGGACAATCAAGTGGTGATAAATGAGAATGAACCATCATCAGCTCAAGCTCAAGCAAAGAAGGAGAAGGCAAAGAAGGAGAAAGCTGCCAAGATGCCAACTCAAGAGGAGGCATCTGAGTATTTCTTGAAAACCAAGCAAGAGCAGCTTAGTTACTTGATTGCATCCACACTGAGGATTGAGAAAGGACTAGCCACCCTCACTCAGAATCAACAGAGCTTAGAGAGGATCATAGAACAAAAGTTCTATGACATGGATGTCAAAGTAACAGAGATTCAGTCTGCAGTGGAGCAACTTCAAGATGACATGCAGGAGAGGAAAGGGAAGACTACAACTGATGCATTTGCCAGAGTGCCCAGAGCTCAGAGATCATCTACAGTGCCAGTTGCTGACACCAGAGCCACCACTTATGCACCAGCTACAGCTTCAGTTCCACCAGCTCCAGCATCTACTTCAGCTTCAGCTCCAACCACGTCTACAGAAGCCTTCGTCCTTGGAGTGCTCCGGACTCCACCACCACCTGAAGATCAAGCCTGAGTGTCAACTTAGCACTATGCGTTTTCTAAAAACTTTTTGGTAACTTGTTGCCAAAGGGAGAGAAAATGTATAGATCATAGGCTTCGAGAGAGAGTGTTGCTTTTATTCTCTCTTGTTTTATTTGGTGGTTTTTCAAACTTTGTTTGCTTTTGTGTGAGATACTATGTCATTGCTCGTGAGACATTGATGATCATGTGTTTCATCATAAGCTACACTTAATGTTTGCTTAATATTATCATCTTATCTATCTTATGTGATCATTCACTATTCTTGGTGATGAGTGCATGTATTTCATTCTTATCATTTTAAGCGCTCCACCAAGATGTATGTGACATGGAAGAGTAACCCATGACTCTAACTCTTTGTGCATTTGCAGTCCAAAGCAAATTTTAAATATGCACAAATTTAGGGGGAGCTCTTACTTGTCACATACTTCTCAAAACGACGATATATTTCATGCTGATTATCATTTGTCGAAGCTTTGATCTATATGTTGTCATCAATTACCAAAAAGGGGGAGATTGAAAGTGCAGCTATCCCTAGGTGGTTTTGGTAATTCATAACAACATATAGCTCATTGAGCTAATGCTATTCCAAGATGACTATTTCAGGAAAGCTCAATGATTGGCATGGCATGGATGTGAAAGTGGAACCCTCAAAATGCTAAGGACAAAGGATTGGCTCAAGCTCAAAAGCTCAAGACTCTTCATTTTATATTTTAGTGATCCAAGATCACATTGAGTCTTTAGGAAAAGCCAATACTATCAAGGAGGGATGAGGTGTTGCTTAATGAGCCTCTTGCTTCATGTGCTTAGTGATATGCTCCAAAACCCTCAACTACTTTCCCATATCCACATATGACCTAAACCCTAAGCCAAACTCGGTCCTACCGATTCTTTCTATCCGGTGCCACCGAGTTTCACTTGTCATAAGCCACTGCCAAACCCTAGCAATTCGGTTCTACCGATAGGGATCTCGGTCTCACCGAGATGGGATTGCAAACTCTCTGTTTCCCTTTCGTAACTTTTCGGTCTCACCGAAAGAGCGAATCGGTCCCACCGAGATTGCAGTGTAAACTCTTTGTTTCCTTTTTGTAACTTTTCGGTCTCACCGAAAGAGCAAATCGGTCCCACCGAGTTTACCTGACCAACTCTCTGGTTAGCTTATTACCAAACTTGGTCTCACCGAGTTTGTGTAATCGGTCTCACCGAGATTACGTTATGCCCAAACCCTAACCATATCGGTCCTACCGAGTTGCATGTCAGCCCACCAAAAACCTCTAACAGTCACTAGGTTTACCTTTTCGGTCCAACCGAGTTTGTTGATTCGGTCCCACCGAGATTGGAAAACTGTGTGTAACGGTTGGATTTTGTGTGGAGGCTATATATACCCCTCCACCTCCTCTTCATTCGTGGAGAGAGCCATCAGAACACATACACAATTCCAACTCATATGTTCTGAGAGAGAACCACCTACTCATGTGTTGAGACCAAGATATTCCATTCCTACCATATGAATCTTGATCTCTAGCTTTCCCCAAGTTGCTTTCCACTCAAACCTTCTTTCCACCAGATCCAAATCCTATGAGAGAGAGTTGAGCATTGGGGAGACTATCATTTGAAGCACAAGAGCAAGGAGTTCATTACCTACACACCATTTGTTACTTCTTGGAGAGTGGTGTCTCCTAGATTGGCTAGGTGTCACTTGGGAGCCTCCGACAAGATTGTGGAGTTGAACCAAGGAGTTTGTAAGGGCAAGGAGATCGCCTACTTCGTGAAGATCTACCGCTAGTGAGGCAAGTCCTTCGTGGGCGATGACCATGGTGGGATAGACAAGGTTGCTTCTTCGTGGACCCTTCGTGGGTGGTTGCTTCTTCATGGACCCTTCGTGGGTGGAGCCCTCCATGGACTCGCGCAACCATTACCCTTCGTGGGTGGATCCCTCCGTGGACTCGCGCAACCGTTACCCTTTGTGGGTTGAAGTCTCCATCAACGTGGATGTAGGATAGCACCACCTATCCGAACCACGGGAAAAACATCCGTGTCTCCAATTGCGTTTGAATTCTCCAAACCCTTCCCTTTACATTCTTGCAAGTTGCATGCTTTACTTTCCGCTGCCAATATACTCTTTGCATGCTTGCTTGAATTGTGTGATGATTGCTTGACTTGTCCTACAATAGCTAAAATCTGCCAAGAACTAAAATTGGGAAAAGGTTAAGTTTTTATTTGGTCAAGTAGTCTAATCACCCCCCTCTAGACATACTTTCGATCCTACAAGTGGTATCAGAGCCTTGGTCTCCATTTGCTTTGATCTCCATAGCTTTTGGTGGTCATAGCCTTGGTTTCACAACCTAGGAGAGTATGGCGTCTAGCGAGGGAAATTATCACCGTAGAGGTCCTTACTTTGATAGTACTAATTTTGCTAGTTGGAAGCATAAAATGAAAATGCATATTCTTGGACATAACCCCGCCGTTTGGGCTATTGTGTGTGTTGGTTTGCGAGGTGACTTCTTTGATGGGAAAGAACCAAACCGTGAAGCTACCGCGGATGAGTTGAAGATGTTGCAATACAATGCTCAAGCTTGTGATATTCTCTTCAACGGATTGTGCCCTGAAGAATTCAACAAAATCAGCCGTCTTGAGAATGCCAAGGAAATTTGGGACACTTTGATTGATATGCACGAAGGTACCGACTCCGTCAAGGAATCCAAGTTGGATGTGCTTCAAAGTCAACTTGACAAGTTCAAAATGAAGGATGGTGAAGGTGTCGCTGAAATGTACTCTAGGCTTGCTCTCATCACAAATGAGATTGCCGGCTTAGGAAGTGAAGAGATGACCGATAGATTCATCATCAAGAAGATTCTAAGAGCCTTGGATGGAAAATATGATACCGTGTGCACATTGATCCAAATGATGCCCAATTACAAAGATCTCAAGCCAATGGAGGTGGTTGGAAGAATTGTTGCTCATGAGATGTCACTTAAGGATAAAGAGGAACTTCACAACAAATCAAGTGGTGCCTACAAAGCCTCATGTGAAGCCCCTACATCATCAAGTGAGAAACAAAACTTCAATGAAGAATTGAGCTTAATGGTGAAGAACTTCAACAAGTTCTACAAGAGTAGAAGCAAAGATAGAAGCTTCAAGTCAAGGTCCTACAATGACAAAAGATCTTCTAGTCGAGAGCGAAACTGCTACAGTTGTGGAAGACCCGGACACTATTCCAATGAGTGTACGGCTCCCTACAAGAGAAGAGAAGATTCTCCAAAAAGAAGAAGCAAAGAATCACCACCAAGAGAGAGAAGGAGTAGAGATGATCGTTATGAACGAAGATACTCACGGAGAAGCAAGGATTCGGAAAGGAAGGAAAAATCATCAAGGAGCTACACAAAACGAAGACATCAAGCTCATGTTGGTGAATGGGTATCCGGCTCCGACTCCGACAGCCACTCCGAGAAAAGTTATCACTCCGACTCCGAAGATACTCAAGATGAAGGTGTTGCCGGTCTAGCACTTGTGTCAACCAACTCCTACGACATATTTGACTCACCAAATGAAGGAATTGAAAGATGCTTCATGGCCAAAGGTCCTAAGGTAACACACCCCGAGTATGTTGATTTCAATAGTGATGAAGATGACTTGTTAGGTGATGATTTGCTTGTTGACAACTCTAGTGATGAATACTATGATGAAACGTCAATTAATCGTGCTAATCAAGATAAAACGAATGACAATGATAAGGAGAAGATTTAGGCTCTAACTAAAGAACTAAACACTCTTAAGTTAGCTCATGAAACTATCTTCGAAGATCATCGAGAACTTTTAAGAGCTCATGAGAAATTACGCTTTGAAAAGCTCAATCTTGAGCAAAAGCATGAGTTCTTAAAAGCAATCAATGATGATATTTGCAAGAAAAGTTCTTCTTACATTGCCAAGCGTTTACTCTTATCCACTTACATGCCTCAAGTCAAGTCTAGTAACAAGAACAAGAAAGATTCTTCCTCTAGCAGTAGCAATGATCATGCTAAATACAATATTGTTGCTTCTAGTAGTTCTCTTGATTCCACTAATGATTCTCTTAGCCAAGTTACACTTGAGCAAGAAAATAGCTTATTGAAGGGAATTATAGAGAAAGGAGTGTACAAAAGCCTTGCCGGGAGTAAGCAATTCGAGGAAATTGTGCGCAAGCAAGGAATGCACCGGAAGAATCAAGGTGTTGGTTTTGAACGAAAGTTCAATGCCAATGGAGTTGAGTGGGAAGAAGATCAATACCCCAAGACAAAGTTTGTTCCTCAACAAGAGAAGTATGATACTTCTTTCAAGGGGACACAAGCTCAAGATGATCTTCCACCACAAGACTACAAGCAAAAAGGCAAGGACAAGCTTCAAGAGGAAATTGATGCGTTTGAAGAAGCTCCTAAGACCTTAGTCAAGTGGATTCCCAAGACTACTTCAAGTTCCACTTCATCAAGTACGACTACAACTCCAAGGATTCCCATCAAGATGGTGTGGATCCAAAAGAAGAAGAACTAGAGAGTTCTTGAGGGTGACTCCGCCAACATACTTCACTCTTATCATTTTGGCAAGAACAAGTGCAATCAACTTCCACATCTTGCACTAGTTCAAGGAGTCACAAACCCTCTTGTTGGTAAGACAAGGGACAAGGTAACCTAAAAGTTTTCATGGACATCATCTTGTGTGTGCATCACTCTATGTCTATGGATATCCTTGTTTGTTCCTTGTGGGACTAACCCATGTAGGTATTGAAAGTGCAATTCACTCAAATGGATAGCTCCAAGTGATCTACATCAACATTGAGCATCCACATCTTCAACATCTACATGAAGTCATCATCGACAAAACCCGAGGTTAGTTCATCCCTCTAAGGGGGGGATATCACATCTAGGGGGAGCTTTACTCTAATACTTGAGCTAAAACAACTCTAAAGATGTGAACACAACAATGCTTTATGTAAAAGTGGTAACCCCACTTGAGCTTAAACGATGAGTATGACCTATGATCAAGTGTTCTCACTTGACTCCTAAGTCAATATACTCATATATAGATGACCTTGTCATCACAAATTGCTTGATAGATGCTAGAATTGGTTGTGCATGCCTTGTCACATATTTCATTTGCCATCTTATTGTGTGAGCATGCTGGTTGCATATTTTACTCATTCGAGGACATCCACTTGTTGTTTGGATTGTTTGGTTTTATTTCCTTTTGCCAAGTGGATGGACAAGAATGCCTAAGAACCTCCTCTAGCTATCTATGCTTTTCTCGTCTCAAACTCTATTCATGCTACATCACAAAATTTGATCAAGTCAGATTCGAACCACTTTGTGTGAGGAGCGCTCGGAGTCCCCGATTCGTCATAGACTTAAACTTCCAAAACCTCTTTATGATTCTCGGTCTGACCGATACCCTACTTTCGGTCCTACCGAGATCATTAAGTTGATCTAGGTTTTCGATCTCGGTGCAACCGATTTGAACCATTCGGTCACACCGAGTTGCAACAATTGTATACAGTTTTGCATCTCGGTGCCACCGAGTTGTTCCACTCGGTCACACCGACAGGGTCGGGCTATATATAGTCACGCGCAAAAATTTGGAAATTTCTCCGAACCCCTTCGCCCGCGCGATAGCTCGCTCTGCCAACGTGGTCTCCGGATCGTCTCCTCGCCGCCAGCCGCCTCCAGTCGCTGGTCTCCATTGCCGTCAACGGAATTCAACCCTGCCGTTGCCGCCGTAGCGAGTCTCCGCCGAACTAGGGTATGGACTCGATCACAGTGCTATTCCCCGTCCCATTCCTAGCACATTGTGTTCTTAATGATTCTTGCCACGATTGAAACACTCCTATCCAGTCAATGCATTCGTAGATTAGTTTTGATTCGAAAATTTTAGGGTTAGGTTTCTGCCGAAACCATCTCGGACCCACCGAGTTGAAAAACTCGGTCCCACCGATTTGGCTCATGCCATTGCACAAGTGAGACTCGGTCTGACCGAGAATTACTTATCGGTGTGACCGATTTTGGAACTTTGTGAAACCCTAGTAGTCTCAGTGCCACCGAACTGTGACTCGGTCTGACCGAGTTCACTAGTTTAGGTTTTAAAACTGCTTCGGTATCACCGAGTTTAAAAATCGGTAGATCCGAGATGATTTCAGTGGGAAACTAAAACTAAGATTTTGAATCATTCTTTTGCAAAAATCTCTGTATTTTGTGATGCTCATCCACTCTACCTCATCTATAAACTATTCACAGGGTCAGCAGTCAGCTTGTTCATCATGTCAGACCAAAGTGATAGCCAGAACATGTCAGAACAGCCAGTGCAGATGAGTGAGGGCACTAGTCCCTCAAGTTCTTCAGATGAAGGCAGCAGGAGCACCCCTAGCAATCTGCCAAAAGCTGCCACAAGACAAAGGAAGAAGAGAACCTCAGAATCAAAGGATGAGGACTATGTGGCAGAAGAGGAAGCAACTTCAAAGAGAGTAGTGCTTGAGAAGGAACATGGCTCAGCTCAAGGCACAAAGCCAGGATTGAAAATCAAAAGGCCAGCAGGTAGGCAGCCTATGCCAAAGGCCAGAGCCTCAACTCAGATTCCTGAAAAGCCTGCAACCATAGAGCTAGTTGCTGCTAAAGGAAAGAAAAGGAAGGAAAGGGTCAAGAAGACCGTAGCCAGAGTGCTTGGAAAGGCTTCCATCATGGAAGAAGAGGAAGAAGAAGAGGTTGCTGCACCAGCACCTAAGGCACCCAAGCTAATGGGTGATGCTATCAAATCAGGGGCTACCACATCTAAGCCCAAAGAAGCACCCAAAGCTGCCTCCAAGCCCAAGTCTGCACCAAAGAGAAATAAAAGGAGCATACCTACAACTGAGAAGAACAAGGCCCCAGTGCCTGAGACTGTTGTTGAAGAAGAAGATGATGAAGAGCATGTTCTGAGAAAGCTCAAGCCCAAGATTCCAGACCACAATGATGCTCATCCTGTGGCTGAGAACATGAAGCTCAGAAGAGACTCAGGGTTGAGAAAATGGAGAAAGACGGATCCATATGCTTCAAGGAGAAAAACTGCCGTTGACTACAGGTTCCACACTAAGGAACAGCAGTACTTCTATAAGACAGTTTTGCTTGCTAAGAAGCCCATTGTTTGCGACATGAGATGGGTCGACTGGACCTACATGAAGGAAAATGAGGAACACTATCCTGGAGTGCAAGACAGCTTTAGTGCTTGTGGAGTTGCAGACTTTGTTGGGCAGAAGCTCACAAAGTGGAACGAGGAGCTCATTATGCAATTCTACTCTACAACACACTTCTACCCAGATGGAAGGATAACATGGATGTCTGAAGGTACAAGGTACCAATCAACTGTTGAGGAATGGGCAAAGTTGATCAATGCCCAGAGGAAAATGAAGATGACTTGGATGTCTATGCCAAGAAAAAGATGGATCATAACTCAATGGCAAATATGTACAAGGAGATTCCAGTAGATGATCTTGACACTCACCAGCTTGGGTCCGTAAAACACTTGTTGTCAGGACTGCCTACGATCAACTGGATCCTTAGGCACACACTCTTGCCCAAGTCTGGAGATCACAGAATGATCAGAGATCACTCCATTAACTTGCTACATATATTTGATGTGACTCAGAAATTCAAGGTCATGAGCCTCATAGTAGAAACTATCAAGAGGACTGCAGCAGATCAGAAGAGGAGCTGTGGTTATGCCCCTCAGATTCAGGAGTTAATCAACTCAAAAATGGGCACAGGCACATACTTGTTGGACAAGGAACACTTGCCTATTCATCCAGATTTCGAGGACAATCAAGTGGTGATAAATGAGAATGAACCATCATCAGCTCAATCTCAAGCAAAGAAGGAGAAAGCTGCCAAGATGCCAACTCAAGAGGAGGCATCTGAGTATTTCTTGAAAACCAAGCAAGAGCAGCTTAGTTACTTGATTGCATCCACACTGAGGATTGAGAAAGGACTAGCCACCCTCACTCAGAATCAACAGAGCTTAGAGAGGATCATAGAACAAAAGTTCTATGACATGGATGTCAAAGTAACAGAGATTCAGTCTGCAGTGGAGCAACTTCAAGATGACATGCAGGAGAGGAAAGGGAAGACTACAACTGATGCATTTGCCAGAGTGCCCAGAGCTCAGAGATCATCTACAGTGCCAGTTGCTGACACCAGAGCCACCACTTCTGCACCAGCTACAGCTTCAGTTCCACCAGCTCCAGCATCTACTTCAGCTTCAGCTCCAACCACGTCTACAGAAGCCTTCGTCCTTGGAGTGCTCCAGACTCCACCACCACCTGAAGATCAAGCCTGAGTGTCAACTTAGCACTATGCGTTTTCTAAAAACTTTTTGGTAACTTGTTGCCGAAGGGAGAGAAAATGTATAGATCATAGGCTTCGAGAGAGAGTGTTGCTTTTATTCTCTCTTGTTTTATTTGGTGGTTTTTTGAACTTTGTTTGCTTTTGTGTGAGATACTATGTCATTGCTCGTGAGACATTGATGATCATGTGTTTCATCATAAGCTACACTTAATGTTTGCTTAATATTATCATCTTATCTATCTTATGTGATCATTCACTATTCTTGGTGATGAGTGCATGTATTTCATTCTTATCATTTTAAGCGCTCCACCAAGATGTATGTGACATGGAAGAGTAACCCATGACTCTAACTCTTTGTGCATTTGCAGTCCAAAGCAAATTTTAAATATGCACAAATTTAGGGGGAGCTCTTACTTGTCACATACTTCTCAAAACGACGATATATTTCATGCTGATTATCATTTGTCGAAGCTTTGATCTATATGTTGTCATCAATTACCAAAAAGGGGGAGATTGAAAGTGCAGCTATCCCTAGGTGGTTTTGGTAATTCATAACAACATATAGCTCATTGAGCTAATGCTATTCCAAGATGACTATTTCAGGAAAGCTCAATGATTGGCATGGCATGGATGTGAAAGTGGAACCCTCAAAATGCTAAGGACAAAGGATTGGCTCAAGCTCAAAAGCTCAAGACTCTTCATTTTATATTTTAGTGATCCAAGATCACATTGAGTCTTTAGGAAAAGCCAATACTATCAAGGAGGGATGAGGTGTTGCTTAATGAGCCTCTTGCTTCATGTGCTTAGTGATATGCTCCAAAACCCTCAACTACTTTCCCATATCCACATATGACCTAAACCCTAAGCCAAACTCGGTCCTACCGATTCTTTCTATCCGGCGCCACCGAGGTTCACTTGTCATAAGCCACTGCCAAACCCTAGCAATTCGGTTCTACCGATAGGGATCTCGGTCTCACCGAGATGGGATTGCAAACTCTCTATTTCCCTTCCGTAACTTTTCGGTCTCATTGAAAGAGCGAATTGGTCCCACCGAGATTGCAGTGTAAACTCTTTGTTTCCTTTTTATAACTTTTCGGTCTCACCGAAAGAGCAAATCGGTCCCACCGAGTTTACCTGACCAACTCTCTGGTTAGCTTATTACCAAACTCGGTCTCACCGAGTTTGTGTAATCGGTCTCACCGAGATTACGTTATGCCCAAACCCTAACCATATCGGTCCTACCGAGTTGCATGTCAGTCCCACCAAAAATCTCTAACGGTCACTAGGTTTACCTTTTCGGTCCGACCGAGTTTGTTGATTCGGTCCCACCGAGATTGGAAAACTGTGTGTAACGGTTGGATTTTGTGTGGACGCTATATATACCCCTCCACCTCCTCTTCATTCGTGGAGAGAGCCATCAGAACACATACACAATTCCAACTCATATGTTCTGAGAGAGAACCACCTACTCATGTGTTGAGACCAAGATATTCCATTCCTACCATATGAATCTTGATCTCTAGCTTTCCCCAAGTTGCTTTCCACTCAAACCTTCTTTCCACCAGATCCAAATCCTATGAGAGAGAGTTGAGTGTTGGGGAGACTATCATTTGAAGCACAAGAGCAAGGAGTTCATTACCTACACACCATTTGTTACTTCTTGGAGAGTGGTGTCTCCTAGATTGGCTAGGTGTCACTTGGGAGCCTCCGACAAGATTGTGGAGTTGAACCAAGGAGTTTGTAAGGGCAAGGAGATCGCCTACTTCGTGAAGATCTACCGCTAGTGAGGCAAGTCCTTCGTGGGCGATGACCATGGTGGGATAGACAAGGTTGCTTCTTCGTGGACCCTTCGTGGGTGGTTGCTTCTTCATGGACCCTTCGTGGGTAGAGCCCTCTGTGGACTCGCGCAACCATTACCCTTCGTGGGTGGATCCCTCCGTGGACTCGCGCAACCGTTACCCTTCGTGGGTTGAAGTCTCCATCAACGTGGATGTAGGATAGCACCACCTATCCGAACCACGGGAAAAACATCCGTGTCTCCAATTGCGTTTGAATTCTCCAAACCCTTCCCTTTACATTCTTGCAAGTTGCATGCTTTACTTTCCGCTGCCAATATACTCTTTGCATGCTTGCTTGAATTGTGTGATGATTGCTTAACTTGCCCTACAATAGCTAAAATCTGCCAGGAACTAAAATTAGGAAAAGGTTAAGTTTTTATTTGGTCAAGTAGTCTAATCACCCCCCTCTAGACATACTTTCGATCCTACAAGTGGTATCAGAGCCTTGGTCTCCATTTGCTTTGATCTCCATAGCTTTTGGTGGTCATAGCCTTGGTTTCACAACCTAGGAGAGTATGGCATCTAGCGAGGGAAATTATCACTGTAGAGGTCCTTACTTTGATGGTACTAATTTTGCTAGTTGGAAGCATAAAATGAAAATGCATATTCTTGGACATAACCCCGCCGTTTGGGATATTGTGTGTGTTGGTTTGCAAGGTGACCTCTTTGATGGGAAAGAACCAAACCGTGAAGCTACCGCGGATGAGTTGAAGATGTTGCAATACAATGCTCAAGCTTGTGATATTCTCTTCAACGGATTGTGCCCTGAAGAATTCAACAAAATCAGCCGTCTTGAGAATGCAAAGGAAATTTGGGACACTTTGATTGATATGCACGAAGGTACCGACTCCGTCGAGGAATCCAAGTTGGATGTGCTTCAAAGTCAACTTGACAAGTTCAAAATGAAGGATGGTGAAGGTGTCGCTGAAATGTACTCTAGGCTTGCTCTCATCACAAATGAGATTGCCGGCTTAGGAAGTGAAGAGATGACCGATAGATTCATCATCAAGAAGATTCTAAGAGCCTTGGATGGAAAATATGATACCGTGTGCACATTGATCCAAATGATGCCCAATTACAAAGATCTCAAGCCAACGGAGGTGATTGGAAGAATTGTTGCTCATGAGATGTCACTTAAGGATAAAGAGGAACTTCACAACAAATCAAGTGGTGCCTACAAAGCCTCATGTGAAGCCCCTACATCATCAAGTGAGAAACAAAACTTCAATGAAGAATTGAGCTTAATGGTGAAGAACTTCAACAAGTTCTACAAGAGTAGAAGCAAAGATAGAAGCTTCAAGTCAAGGTCCTACAATGACAAAAGATCTTCTAGTCGAGAGCGAAACTGCTACAGTTGTGGAAGACCCGGACACTATTCCAATGAGTGTACGGCTCCCTACAAGAGAAGAGAAGATTCTCCAAAAACAAGAAGCAAAGAATCACCACCAAGAGAGAGAAGGAGTAGAGATGATCGTTATGGACGAAGATACTCACGGAGAAGCAAGGATTCGGAAAGGAAGGAAAAATCATCAAGGAGCTACACAAAACGAAGACATCAAGCTCATGTTGGTGAATGGGTATACGGCTCTGACTCCGACAGCCACTCCGAGAAAAGTTATCACTCCGACTCTGAAGATACTCAAGATGAAGGTGTTGCCGGTCTAGCACTTGTGTCAACCAACTCCTACGACATATTTGACTCACCAAATGAAGGAATTGAAAGATGCTTCATGGCCAAAGGTCCTAAGGTAACACACCCCGAGTATGTTGATTTCAATAGTAATGAATATGACTTGTTAGGTGATGATTTGCTTGTTGACAACTCTAGTGATGAATACTATGATGAAACGTCAATTAATCATGCTAATCAAGATAAAACGAATGGCAATGATAAGGAGAAGATTGAGGCTCTAACTAAAGAACTAAACACTCTTAAGTTAGCTCATGAAACTATCTTCGAAGATCATCGAGTACTTTTAAGAGCTCATGAGAAATTACGCTTTGAAAAGCTCAATCTTGAGCAAAAGCATGAGTTCTTAAAAGCAATCAATGATGATCTTCGCAAGAAAAGTTCTTCTTACATTGCCAAGCGTTTACTCTTATCCACTTACATGCCTCAAGTCAAGTCTAGTAACAAGAACAAGAAAGATTCTTCCTCTAGCAGTAGCAATGATCATGCTAAATCCAATATTGTTGCTTCTAGTAGTTCTCTTGATTCCACTAATGATTCTCTTAGCCAAGTTACACTTGAGCAAGAAAATAGCTTATTGAAGGGAATTATAGAGAAAGGAGTGTACAAAAGCCTTGCCGGGAGTAAGCAATTCGAGGAAATTGTGCGCAAGCAAGGAATGCACCGGAAGAATCAAGGTGTTGGTTTTGAACGAAAGTTCAATGCCAATGGAGTTGAGTGGGAAGAAGATCAATACCCCAAGACAAAGTTTGTTCCTCAACAAGAGAAGTATGATACTTCTTTCAAGGGGACACAAGCTCAAGATGATCTTCCACCACAAGACTACAAGCAAAAAGGCAAGGACAATCTTCAAGAGGAAATTGATGCATTTGAAGAAGCTCCTAAGACCTTAGTCAAGTGGATTCCCAAGACTACTTCAAGTTCCACTTCATCAAGTACGACTACAACTCCAAGGATTCCCATCAAGATGGTGTGGATCCAAAAGAAGAAGAACTAGAGAGTTCTTGAGGGTGACTCCGCCAACATACTTCACTCTTATCATTTTGGCAAGAACAAGTGCAATCAACTTCCACATCTTGCA
>NC_041388.1:373321754-373336999 GCF_002162155.2 Triticum dicoccoides | reverse complement strand
TAGTTCAAGGAGTCACAAACCCTCTTGTTGGTAAGACAAGGGACAAGGTAACCTAAAAGTTTTCATGGACATCATCTTGTGTGTGCATCACTCTATGTCTATGGATATCCTTGTTTGTTCCTTGTGGGACTAACCCATGTAGGTATTGAAAGTGCAATTCACTCAAATGGATAGCTCCAAGTGATCTACATCAACATTGAGCATCCACATCTTCAACATCTACATGAAGTCATCATCGACAAAACCCGAGGTTAGTTCATCCCTCTAAGGGGGGGATATCACATCTAGGGGGAGCTTTACTCTAATACTTGAGCTAAAACAACTCTAAAGATGTGAACACAACAATGCTTTATGTAAAAGTGGTAACCCCACTTGAGCTTAAACGATGAGTATGACCTATGATCAAGTGTTCTCACTTGACTCCTAAGTCAATATACTCATATATAGATGACCTTGTCATCACAAATTGCTTGATAGATGCTAGAATTGGTTGTGCATGCCTTGTCACATATTTCATTTGCCATCTTATTGTGTGAGCATGTTGGTTGCATATTTTACTCATTCGAGGACATCCACTTGTTGTTTTGATTGTTTGGTTTTATTTCCTTTTGCCAAGTGGATGGACAAGAATGCCTAAGAACCTCCTCTAGCTATCTATGCTTTTCTCGTCTCAAACTCTATTCATGCTACATCACAAAATTTGATCAAGTCAGATTCGAACCACTCTGTGTGAGGAGCGCTCGGAGTCCCCGATTCCTCATAGACTTAAACTTCCAAAACCTCTTTATGATTCTCGGTCTGACCGATACCCTACTTTCGGTCCTACCGAGATCATTAAGTTGATCTAGGTTTTCGATCTCGATGCAACCGATTTGAACCATTCAGTCACACCGAGTTGCAACAACTGTATACAGTTTTGCATCTCGGTGCCACCGAGTTGTTCCACTCGGTCACACCGACAGGGTCGGGCTATATATAGTCACGGGCAAAAATTTGGAAATTTCTCCGAACCCCTTCGCCCGCGCGATAGCTCGCTCCGTCAACGTGGTCTCCGGATCGTCTCCTCGCCGCCAGCCGCCTCCAGTCGCTGGTCTCCATCGCCGTCAACGGAATTCAACCCTACCGTTGCCGCCGTAGCGAGTCTCCGCCGAACTAGGGTATGGACTCGATCACAATGCTATTCCCCGTCCGATTCCTAGCACATTGTGTTCTTAATGATTCGTGCCACGATTGAAACACTCCTATCCAGTCAATGCGTTCGTAGATTAGTTTTGATTCGAAAATTTTAGGGTTAGGTTTCTGCCGAAACCATCTCGGACCCACCGAGTTGAAAAACTCGGTCCCACCGATTTGGCTCATGCCATTGCACAAGTGAGACTCGGTCTGACCGAGAATTACTTATCGGTGTGACCGATTTTGGAACTTTGTGAAACCCTAGCAGTCTCGGTGCCATCGAACTTTGACTCGGTCTGACCGAGTTCACTAGTTTAGGTTCCAAAACTGCTTCGGTATCACCGAGTTTAAAAATCGGTAGATCCGAGATGATTTCAGTGGGAAACTAAAACTAAGATTTTGAATCATTCTTTTGCAAAAATCTCTGTATTTTGTGATGCTCATCCGCTCTACCTCATCTATAAACTATTCACAGGGTCAGCAGTCAGCTTGTTCATCATGTCAGACCAAAGTGATAGCCAGAACATGTCAGAACAGCCAGTGCAGATGAGTGAGGGCACTAGTCCCTCAAGTTCTTCAGATGAAGGCAGCAGGAGCACCCCTAGCAATCTGCCAAAAGCTGCCACAAGACAAAGGAAGAAGAGAACCTCAGAATCAGAGGATGAGGACTATGTGGCAGAAGAGGAAGCAACTTCAAAGAGAGTAGTGCTCGAGAAGGAACATGGCTCAGCTCAAGGCACAAAGCCAGGATTGAAAATCAAAAGGCCAGCAGGTAGGCAACCTATGCCAAAGGCCAGAGCCTCAACTCAGATTCCTGAAAAGCCTGCAACCATAGAGCCAGTTGCTGCTGAAGGAAAGAAAAGGAAGGAAAGGGTCAAGAAGACCGTAGCCAGAGTGCTTGGAAAGGCTTCCATCATGGAAGAAGAGGAAGAAGAAGAGGTTGCTGCACCAGCACCTAAGGCACCCAAACTAATGGGTGATGCTATCAAATCAGGGGCTACCACATCTAAGCCCAAAGAAGCACCCAAAGCTGCCTCCAAGCCCAAGTCTGCACCAAAGAGAAATACAAGGAGCATACCTGCAACTGAGAAGAACAAGGCCTCAGTGCCTGAGACTGTTATTGAAGAAGAAGATGATGAAGAGCATGTTCTGAGAAAGCTCAAGCCCAAGATTCCAGACCACAATGATGCTCATCCTGTGGCTGAGAACATGAAGCTCAGAAGAGACTCAGGGTTGAGAAAATGGAGAGAGACGGATCCATATACTTCAAGGAGAAGAACTGCCGTTGACTACAGGTTCCACACTAAGGAACATCAGGACTTCTATAAGACAGTTTTGCTTGATAAGAAGCCCATTGTTTGTGACATGAGATGGGTCGACTGGACCTACATAATGAGGAACACTATCCTGGAGTGCAAGACAGCTTTAGTGCTTGTGGAGTTGCAGACTTTGTTTGGCAGAAGCTCACAAAGTGGAACGAGGAGCTCATTATCAATTCTACTCTACAGCACACTTCTACCCAGATGGAAGGATAACATGGATGTCTGAAGGTACAAGGTACCAATCAACTGTTGAGGAATGGGCAAAGTTGATCAATGCCCCAGAGGAAAATGAAGATGACTTGGATGCCTATGCCAAGAAAAAGATGGATCATAACTCAATGGCAAATATGTACAAGGAGGTTCCAGTAGATGATCTTGACACTCACCAGCTTGGGTCCGTAAAACACTTGTTGTCAGGACTGCCTACGATCAACTGGATCCTTAGGCACACACTCTTGCCCAAGTCTGGAGATCACAGAATGATCAGAGGTCACTCCATTAACTTGCTACATATATTTGATGTGCCTCAGAAATTCAAGGTCATGAGCCTCATAGTAGAAACTATCAAGAGGACTGCAGCAGATCAGAAGAGGAGCTGTGGTTATGCCCCTCAGATTCAGGAGTTAATCAACTCAAAAATGGGCACAGGCACATACTTGTTGGACAAGGAACACTTGCCTATTCATCCAGATTTCGAGGACAATCAAGTGGTGATAAATGAGAATGAACCATCATCAGCTCAATCTCAAGCAAAGAAGGAGAAAGCTGCCAAGATGCCAACTCAAAAGGAGGCATCTGAGTATTTCTTGAAAACCAAGCAAGAGCAGCTTAGTTACTTGATTGCATCCACACTGAGGATTGAGAAAGGACTAGCCACCCTCACTCAGAATCAACAGAGCTTAGAGAGGATCATAGAATAAAAGTTCTATGACATGGATGTCAAAGTAACAGAGATTCAGTCTGCAGTGGAGCAACTTCAAGATGACATGCAGGAGAGGAAAGGGAAGACTACAACTGATGCATTTGCCAGAGTGCCCAGAGCTCAGAGATCATCTACAGTGCCAGTTGCTGACACCAGAGCCACCACTTCTGCACCAGCTACAGCTTCAGTTCCACCAGCTGCAGCATCTACTTCAGCTGCAGCGGATTCGAGTCCTTCATCTTCAGATCCGTCGACCCCGTGATCATCCCACGCGGCCCCGAGGAGGAAATCGTCGTCCGGCTTGCGCTCCGCCGCTCCCGGGAGGAGGCTCTTGCGCGACAATGCTTAGGCTCCTTCCATCGGGAGTCCTGAGATATGCCTCATCGACTCTTTTATGTACGATTAGGAGTCGTCGGTCATCCGTTGCTTTCTCTTTGGGAGGCAGCGTCGGCAGCAGGTTGGCTCTGCATCTTTTGGTGTGCTGGATGTCGGGTTTGCCTCTTTTTTCCGTGATGGCCGGCGTTCTTCGCGGGCCCGAGACCGGGCAGGTCTTGCGGCTTACTAAGGACTTGGTTGTAAGTTTAAGTTGTGTCATGGGGCTATATGTGTTATGGATGGGATAACTATCCAAACCGTATTTGCTCGTCTCGGGTGTATTTGTGTCTGGTGATGGTATGAATATGAGTATTTCCATTAAAAAAAGAAACTCAGTGTGTGGAATGCACTCACCTTTTTCTTTACAAAATGGAGTAGGAATGGTCTCGAGAATGCACACAACCGTAGAGTCAACGTAGTCACCGTTTGGTATGGACAGTGAGCTATTTCAAGAACAATGAAAAATTAAAAATAAAATAAAATAGAGTCAACTTAGTCGATGGCATTGAGGGCCTATTTGGTTTCAAATAAGTCACCAACTTATAATTCGAAAAGTAAAAAAAGTGACTTATTTTGCCAAACAGACCCAACTTAGAGGGTGTTTGTTTCTAGGGACTTATTGGTCTAGGGACTTAAATAAGTCCCTATAAGTCTCATCTAAACCAAACAGGAGGGACTTATAGGGACTTAAAGTGGGCATTTGGGACTTATGAAATAAGACTCTCAAGGAGGGACTTATAGGGACTTATAGTTATAATACGGTCTTATAGAGACTTATAAGTCCCAGGAACCAAACAGGTAAGGACTTTTTAGGGACTTAGGACTTATAAGTTGGGACTAAAAAAAGTCCTAGGACTTATAAACCAAACAGGGCCTTATAAGTCACCCCAACTTATAAGTCATAAGTTGCTCCACCCCAACTTAAAACTTATAAGTCACCCTCTTTTGTATGGGTCTCACCATCTTTACATAAAAAAGCAAGGTGGGAAGGTGTGCTCAAATGACTTATAAGTCAGGTGACAACCAAACAGGCATAACTTATAAATCACCAGTTTTAAGTCACCTGACTTATAAGTCAGGTGACTTATTGAAACCAAACAGCCCTGAGCCACAATGAAGAATCATGCTTTCCGCACAGAATATAAGCCAGCTGCCAGAGTTAAAGTATTTTGGAGACAGGGGAGCAGGCTGATTGCGCGAAGTAGAGTGATGTCCTCCCACCGTGTCACTGACTGCATTTTGTTTATTATTCTATCTACAACTGCGTGTCATGGCCGGATTAGCGAAGAGCATCTGGCTGCATATTCCTCTTCTATCCTCGAGCTAGCCCTTCACGCCTGACCGGATCACTCGTGCAACGAATTCGTCTTCCACTCGTATGTTTCGCTTTCTTTTTTCTTTTCATTTTTTTCTGCGTGGAAGAGAATATGTTTCCTTTTTTTGTAGAATATGTTTCGCTTTATTTTTTATTTTTATTTTTATGCTAGAATATGTTTCGCTTTCGAACCTTAGGAACCGCACTAGCAGTACCTCCGCCGTCATGGTTGGCCGTACGTTAGCAGGGAGGGTCACATCATCGGCCCCCAACACATGTTTAGTCCTGTAACCGACCCGAGAAGAGATCAAGTCGGCACGCAACAAAAAGGGCTAACGGGCATCGGCGCCGCCATGAACTGATGATCGTTAATCTTGTTGACGAAACGAAAAGGCTAAACAATCGACGCGGGCCAAGGGCCGGAAATGGCACGAGGAGAAAAGGTGCAAGAAAGAAGCACGGAAACACGGTACAGAAGCGGCAAAGGATCTTTGGGCTGGGCGCCCTACTCTCCACGCTCCACGCGTCGAGCAAGGAACAACGCATGGGACATGCGGCAGGCTTTGCCTCGTCGGTTTCAGTTTCTGGCAGGCTTTGCCGTTCTTCCGCTGCTGGCTGCCGTTCTTGGGCGGGAGGACTAGTGTGGACGGCTCCACTTAGGAGAGGATTTTCTTTCTCTCTCTCGTGTTCATTGCGTTATCCCATGGGGAGTGAGAGTTAGGCTGGCACTCATTATTGAGAGCAGCGATTTAGTACCTAGGCTCATTTGCATCCGTGCTGAATAAAATTTTTAAAACAAATATAAAAGAAAATTAAAAAAAGATGCGTGCTAGTTAATTTGATGTGAGAGGTCCGCTTAAATTTCAGATCATTTGAACATCTAAGTAGCTTTCGGTAAAAGAGACAAATTTAAGGCTTGTAATAAAGTTTACTGTTTATGTACTATTCTGTTCCAATTTATCTTTTTTGCTGAGATATACTCATATGTTCAAATAATCTTAAATTCACCACCACACACATCAATTTATCTATCATGAAAAATAGATTTATTCAATTTTTAAAAAAGTATTTGTGATTTTTTTACCGGATATAGATGAGCCTGCACTCAGAGATTGATATTCCCTTATTATTGGGCTAGTTGAACCTAGGATAGATAGCTAGGATGGTTGCTGTCTGCCAGAGACTCAGAGTCAGGCACACGAATGGAAGAAGTCCTGTTGTTGCGGCTGGTGTGCAGTCCAGTCCATGAGCCAACTCCCTCCATGAGCTGTCTCTCAGTCAGCTTGCTTTCATATAACTGTCTCCTCACCACTAATGACAAACGGAACAGTAACGCCATGCCCCTGCGTCGTTAACGCATAATCAATGGCGCAACGATGTCATCAAAAGGAAAACATGAATAATGGCGTAACGACGTGACTTGACCACGGCCAAGATGAACCAACGCAACATGGTAGTGGTACTACTCCATCCGAACAGGGCGACCAGCTAAAGAGAATCTGCACTAGAGCCCACGGTTTTCATCATTTCATGACTAAGAGCATCTACAACCGGGCGCTAAACACTTCTCAAACTTTTCGCAAAAAAAAACTTCTCAAACGTCCGGACGGCCTGTCCGGTCACTGACCACTCACGAAATTTCGATTCAGATGGGCGCCTCAAACAGGCTTCAAACGTCTGGGCTGACCGGCACCTCTCATATACAGCTCGAATATGGGGCGAATTTGAGTCTGAACCCAATTTCATACTCCATGCATCGTTCGTGGAAAATACATACTGAACTTCATTTGGTCTTTGACATTATGCTTATTTTGCCATTCCCCTTTAGCCTCCCGGGAGACTTTGGATTTGATCCTCTCGGATTTGGATCGGAGCCGGAGTTGCTGCGGTGGTTCGCGCAGGCGGAGCTGATGCATGGCCGGTGGGCGATGCTGGCCACGGCCGGGATCCTGGTCTCGGAGATCCTGCACAAGTGGGGCTTCATGGAGTTCTCCTGGTACACCGTCGGCGAGCGCGAGTACTTCACGGACTGTGACGCCCCCGATTCAATCGTACACTAATCATACACGCAAACGTGTACGATCAAGATTAGGGACTCACGGAAAGATATCACAACACAACTCTAAAAATAAAATAAGTCATACAAGCATCATATTACAAGCCAGGGGCCTCGAGGGCTCGAATACAAGATCTCGAGCATAGACGAGTCAGCAGAAGCAACAATATTTGAGTACAGACATAAGTTAAACAAGTTGTCATAAGATGGCTAGCACAAACTGGGATACAAATCGAAAGAGACGTAGGCCTCCTGCCTGGGATCCTCCTAAACTATTCCTGGTCGTCGGCGGCGGCCTGCAGGTAGTAGTAGGCACCTCCGGTGTAGTAGGAGTCATCGTCGACGGTGGCGTCTGGCTCCTAGGCTCCAGCATCTGGTTGTGACAACTAGGTATAGAAAGGAGAAAAAAGGGAGCAAAGCAATCCCGGGTACTCATCCAAAGTACTCGCAAGCAAGGAACTAGACTACATATGCATTGATATCAATTAAAGGGGTAGTATATGTGGACTGAACTGCATAATGCCAGAATAAGAGAGGGATAGCTAGTCCTATTAAAGACTACGCTGCAGCTTCCATCTTGAAGCATGTAGAAAAGAGTAGATGGTAAGTTCACCAAGTATCATCGTATAGCATAATTCTATCTGGCGATCCTTTCCTCGTCGCCCTATGAGAGAACGATCACCGGGTTGTATCTGGCACTTGAAAAGGTATATTTTATTAAGTATCCGATTCTAGTTGTCTTAAGGTCGAGGTACAACTCTGGGTCGTTCTTTTACCGAGGGAGACGGCTATTCGAATAGATAAACTTCCCTGCAGGAGCGGGCTGCGGGGCACGCAAGAGTGCGGGCTCCAGGTGGCGTGGAACGGCGGCGGCAACGGCGAGCGGCGGCGGACAGCAACGATACGCATCAAAGTAGCAGCGCAGGCAGTGGCAAGCAGAACAGCCTGGCGGCAAGCAGCAGAGCAAAACAACGGCAGTAGCTTGCAGCAGTAGCAGCTAAAACCGAGCAGCGGCAGCTAGCGCCGAAGAGTAGCTGCAGTGGCACGCAACAATTAAGTGCAGTAGCAGCTCGCAAGGAGAAGAGGCAGAGCAACTGCAGTACGCACACACGTACGCATACACGGAAACTCGGGCACGACGGTGACGGCGTCCTATGACGTACAAATCGAAGGGGAAAAGGGGGATCCGAGGGAGGAGCTCACGGTGAGTCCATTGGCGTTCTCAGGAAGGGCCGGGGTGAACCAGAGCGACGACATCGACTGTGAGTTGGTGACGGACGGTTGAAGAAGACGGCATGGCGCCGGCTACGCAGCACCCCGGCTTGAGCTGGTCCCCGAAACGGACGAAGCCGAGCACGGCGACCCTCCAGGACGTGCCTCTGAGCGACTGTGATGGCGGTGGCCACGACAACAAGGGCAAGGCAACGGTGATCACACCGAATTCGAGCTCTAAAACGACCAGATGAGGAGTGGGGAGGGGCGAAGGGGGATCGAGGGGGGGTTGGACGAGTGCGTGCTAGGGTTTTTGGTGGACGCCTTTATAGGGCCGGGGGGGCTACGTGTTGGCCAACCATGGCCAGTGTGCCATGGATGTGCGCCACGTCTGGCTCTGCCTCTTCCTCTAGCGAGAGGAAAGGGAAAGGCCGGCCAGATGGGCTGGGCCTGGAACAGGGATAAAGATGGGCCATGTGCACAAGGGGCTTTCCCCATTTATTCATTTTGGTGCAAACTTATTCAGCTCCGATTTTGCAATTGATTTAGATGTCAAATGATGTTTGTTCTAGTCCAAACTTTGTACATAAATACTTAGTAACATACCAGAGATGCACAGAAAGTTTCAAGCTAAATGGAATTGTTTGTCTATTTTTAGAAATTCAAAAGCGGCAATTATTTTGCTGCTCATACAATTTTAATTAGGTTAGGGGCCTTTTAATAACCCAAAAGTTGTTGGTTGTTGCATGAAAATTACTTAGTGAAAGTTGCCACCCATCGAACATTTTTATTTGATAGTTTGAAGAAATAATAATTTGACTTCTTATTTGAATTTGAATTTGATCTTAGTTTGAAACAAGTGAGGTTTAGTAAAAGTTTAATTATGATGACCTGGCATGATTAGCAAGGTTTACAGCAGCTTAACTATCGGGGCTGTCATATGGACCCATGGACGCTCTTTGTGACCCAGATAGCGCTCATGGGGTGGGTGGAGGGCCGGCGGTGGATGGACTACCTCAACCTGGGGGGTCCATCGACATCGAGCCACGGCTCCCCAATTTTCATTACCATGCATCGTTTGTTCATGGAAAATACTACTGAATTTCATTTCGTCTCTGACATTCCTGTGTTGTATTTTTTTTTCTTTAAGACTTCCAGGAGACTTCGTATTTGATCCTCTGGGATTCGGATCGGAGCCGGAGTCGCTGCGGTGGTTCGCGCAGGAGGAGCTGATGCACGGCCGGCGGGCAATGCTGGCGGCAGCCAGGATCCTGGTCCCGGAGGTCCTGCACAAGCGGGGCTTCATGGACGAGTTCTCATGGTACACGGCCGGCGAGCGTGAGTACTTCGCGGACCCATGGACGCTGTTCGTGACTCATATGGCGCTCATGGGGTGGGTGGAGGGCCGGCGGTGGATGGACTACCTCAACCCGGGATCCGTGGACATTGAGCCGCGGTTCCCCAACCGCAGGAACCCCACCCCGGACGTGGGGTACCCGGGCGGGTTGTGGTTCGACTGGGGCAATTGGGGCCGCGGCTCGCCGGAGCACGTCATGGTGCTCTGCACCAAGGAGATCAAGAACGGCCGCCTCGCCATACTCGCCTTCGTCGGCTTCCGGTTCCAAGTCGTCTACACCGGCAAGGGCCCCCTCGACAACCTCTTCGCACACCTTGCCAACCCCGGCCACTTCAACATCTTCTTGGTACGTACATATAGATACATGGCTGGCTACTCAACTCTCCATTACTAGCATGATTTGCTGTTGTGATTCTCATGCAGATCATTTTATGTCAGATGACACTGTGCAGGCGTTCACGTCCCACTGATTGTTGGCGGAGTGGCGATCAGTGTTGCTAAGGCAGAAGAGTTTTGCCATGAACCTGAGCACTTTGGCGTTGGGGTGTCATCTAGCCATCTATCCCTTCACTAGTAGGAAACGAGCCATCAGTCCTGGTTCTGCAACCGAGACTAAACGATCAGGACTAATACCCTCCATTTTTAGTCCCGGTCGTCTTACGAACCGGGACTAAAGGTGCTCCACGTGGCCGCTGTGGGGCGTCGAGGCAGGAGGACCTTTAGCCTCGATCCGTGACACCAACTGGGACTAAAAGTTAGCCATGCGCTAGCACCTGCCAGGCGCTGGGGTTTTTGTTTTTTTGTTTTTGGAAGGAGGGGTTATGGGTTTTGAAGGGTTTATTTCATATTGTGTTTTCCCCTTTTCTTTTGTGTTTACCCTTAAATTCTTTTACATTTAGGGTTTCATTTTCATTTTATGTTTTCCATTCAACTCGACTCTAACTACTACATATAGCAATGAGGGAACCATTGCACACCATCATCATGAACATAGAGAAGTGACCTCTCTTTCTCCGTGCTTGGTTGAACAAGTTTTCGTATATCTATTCGAGGCTACTACATATAGTACACGATGATGCATATATACAATATAACATCTCTTACGATCTCTAACATCATCTACCAAAATCACATTGCAATTCCCAATGGGATTTTCCGTCTTTAGGTATGACATGCTCAACAAAGAATCCCGCCAATTCCTCTTGAATTCCTCGTATACGATCATGTGGTAGGAGTTGATCCCGCTTCTCCCAGATCTAATTTAAAGAAGGGGTATATATATATATATACTCAACACAATTGATGGTAATAAAATAAAATTCTGAATATTGTTTATGTACTTCTAATTGTTTTGAAGTTATGCCTGATACGTCTTCGTCGTATCTTCTTTTCCTAAGGCTTTTACTCTTATTTTGGACTCTAATTTTCATGATTTGAATGAAACTAACCTGGACTGACGTTGTTTTCAGCACAACTATCATGGTGTTGTTTTTGTGAAGAAATAAAAGTTTTCAGATTGGAACGAAACTTTTTAGAGAATTATTTCAAAATATATAAAAAATACTGAAGCCAAGAACCACCGGAGGGGGGGGGGGGCTGGTTGAGCACAACCCACCAGGGCGCGCCACCCCCTCCAGGCACGCCCAGGTGGGTTGTGCCCACCTGGTGGCCCCGTAGACCCTAATTCCAACTCCTTAAATACTCATATTTGGAGAGAAAAAACCAGAAAGGAAGTTTTATCGCGTTTCACGATACGAAGCCGCTGCCACCTCCTGTTCTTCATCGAGAGGCCAGATCTGAAGTCCGTTTGGGGCTCCGAAGAGGGGATCTTTGATCTTCGTCATCACCGACCCTCCTTCATCGCCAATTCCATTATGCTCCCCACCGGGAGTGAGTAATTCCTTCGTAGACTCGCTGGTCGGTGAGGAGTTGGATGAGATTCATCATGTAATCGAGTTAGTTTTGTTACGGCTTGATCCCTAGTATCCACTATGTTCTGAGATTGATGTTATTATGACCATGCCATGCTTAATGTTTGTCACTTTGGGCCCGGGTGCCAAGATTTCAGATCTGAACAGTTTATGTTTTCACCATTATTTCTATGTTCTAGATCCGATCTTGCAAGTCATATTCATCTATTACGTGTTATCATCCGTAAACCCCAGTATGACAGTAATTGGGATACTTTCCGGTGATGATTGTAGTTTGAGCAGTTCATGTATTCACTATGTGTTAATGCTTTGTTCCGGTTCTTTATTAAAAGGAGGCCTTACTATCCCTTAGTTTCCTTATAGACCCCGCTGCCACGGGAGGGTAGGGAAAAAGATGTCATGCAAGTTCTTTCCATAAGCACGTATGACTATTTACGGAATACATGCCTACATTATATTTATGAACTGGAGCTAGTTTTATATCGCCCTAGGTTATGATAGTTATATGATGAATATCATCCAACGAATCCACCGATCCAATGCCTACAAATTTCCTACATATTGTTCTTGTTAAGTTATTACTGCTGCTAATAATCTCCAGATGCTATTAATCCTGATATGTCGCAAGTAATTGATGATGCTACTTCTGCTATGAATGATACTCATGATGATGCTAGTACCTTGCTTGATGGCAATGTGCCACTAGATGAATTTCTTGATGAACAACTTGCTAGAGATAAATATATTGAGAATGCTGAAACTGATGAAATTATTAAAATTGATGAAGTACTTGAAACTGGAAATCTTGAAACACCTATTAGACCCAGCCTTCCTAGATATGAAATGTCTAAGATACCTGAAGGTTATGTTATGGATGAGGAGATAGCTAAAGACTTTCTTTCTTGCAATGATACAGATGATCTTAAGAAATTATTATGCAAACTAAAAGAATTTTTTTTTGAATGCTAGAATGAAATGTGATCTTAAGTTTGCTACTTCACCTATCTTTGTTACTGATAAGGATTATAAATTCTCTCTCGACCCAGAGTTAATTACTTCGGTTGAATCTGATCCTTTCCATGGTTATGAAACTGAAACTATTATGGCACACCTTACTAAATTAAATGATATAGCCACCCTATTTGCTTATGATGAGAAAATTCGCCACTATTATATCCTCAAATTATTTGTTTATTAATAATATTTCACATATGCATATATTGAATATTATTGTGATGTTTATATTGAGGGGCCCTTGATTCTAGTCTCGCCCCAGGCCCCATAAATCTCGGATCCGGCCCTGGATGCAGATAATAAGGTTCACAGCCTCGTGCTGCCAGAGTTAACTTGGAAGCCGGCGAGGGTGATGTTTAGTGTGGCAAGGGACTTGGTTGTAATTTTTAGTTGTTTCATTCATGGGGCTATGTGTGTTTTGGATGGGACAACTGTCAAACCATATATTCTTGTGCCGGGTGTCCAAACCGTATTTGATCATGTCGGGTGTAGTAATTGTATCTTTATGGTGATGGCATGAATACGAGTACTTCTCATCTCAAAAACCAAAGAAAACTTGGTGTGTGGAATCACCTTTTTTACAAAATGCAGTACCAATAGTGTTCTTCTGCTGCTAAGCTCATTTGAGCTCGGGTGAACAGTAAATAGAAAGAAAACGAGAAAAAAAATCAAAAAAATCTGAATATTTTTGTGGTAACCTTTGACGAAAAAATCTATGCTTGAAAATTTTAACATGTAATGACATTCGTGGAAGTCATGGCAAAAAAATCAGTATTCCAAAATGCTTTCAACAATAGAATTTTTGGAGTATCAATATTATTTTTGCCATGATTTCCAAAAATGTTCATTCATTATAAATTTTTGCAAGCATGTAAAACATTTTTCAAAGGCTATCACAAAAAAAGGATTTTTTAAACCCTTTTTATTACTATTTTACTGATTTTACTGTTCACCAAGTGCATTTCAGCTCGCGTGAAGAATACTCCAGGTCCAGTACTGAGCTCTGGTGCAAATACTCCACCTCCAGTACCGAAAGTGTTCTTCTACTCATGTAGTACTTGTATCTTTTTTTTAGAATGAAGGCTCGCGAAGAGCCCGGCTTTGAATTAACAAAGCCATCAACCGGCCAGGAAATACAAACACACACAAACCCCACAACCAAACGATACAAGGGGACACTCTAGGAGGCTTACAACTCAACGGGTCGCACAAGCTCAAAAAGAATACAAGAAAACAAAGCTCGAAGCTTGTCCTAGCCGAAGACTACAGCCAAACAGCCATCTAGGGGTGAGGCACACACGAGCACGACGAGGACCTGCTTGCAACAGAGTGTGGCAAGTGAGCCCGACCAACGCCCAAGTAGAAAGACATCACACATCCGCCGTCTCTCTCGCCGCAGAGGGACCCTTCCCTCTCGCCATGGCTCGCAAGGCGCCGTACCCGGCGGACTTGAGAGACGCTCACCCTAGAGCAGGGGACGTGCCAGCTTCGGGACCTGGAGCAGCCGCAGCACACCACCACTTGAACATTCGAGCACTCCGCGATTGCCGCATCGCCACAGCCTAGAACGCCGGAGAGCTGCAGGAAAACCACCAGGTGCAGCTACTGAAGAAAGGCAGCAGAGGCATCAAGTAAACCGGCAGGCCAACGAGGAGAACCTTGTGACACCGCCGTCACCGGACCACCCAAGCCACCCAAGCTCCGACCTTGAACCCCTCACCTGAGCGCAACCCTCCCCAGGCGACGCCCCCAAGGAAGACACGACGCACAGCGTGCCGTCGCCGCCCAATCCAAGCCGGATTTGGGGCTTTCACCCGGGAGGAGGAACAGGGGTGGAAAGGGGAAGGACCTCTGCAGCACCTCCAAGGAGGAGACGGCGTCGGGGACGTCGATGCTGCCAGGCCAGCCAAGCCGGCCAACGGTTTCCCGCGGCCCAGAACCGGACCACCGAACACCCACCCACATCATACCGACGCTCGGGAGGAGGCTGGCGAGAAGCGGCGGGGACGAGGGAGACAGGGGAAAGGAGCCACCCTCAGATCTGACGAGGAGGGGAAGACATCCGCGCCACCGCCGCCACCCGCCGTCGTCTCACCACCTGCGCGGTCGAGGCCGCCGGCCAGAGCACCCCGCGAACGACGCCGGCCGAAAGGCGCCGCCGCCTCGCCAAGAAGGGCCGCCGCCCCAGATCTGGGGTCCTCCTTGAGGAAAGGAGCGGCCGAGGCCTCACCGCCACCATCACAGGCGGCCGCGCGAGCGGATCCGGCGGCTTTCTCAGGTGGCGGCGAGGGGAGGGAGGGTGAGGGAGCGGCGGCGCGACGGGGAAACCCTAGTCGCCGCCCGAGTCGCCCGAAGCGGACTTACTTGTATCTTTATGATGAAGGTTTCGTTACCCATGGTCAACGTCGTTTTATTTTTGAGGGGAAGGTCAACGTAGGTGATGGCGCAGAATATAAGCCAGCTGCCACTTACTTCCGAGACAAGACAGTGGAGCATGTCTGCGGACTGATTGCGCGAAGAAGAGTTGTGTGAGTGTCGTCATATCGTGTCACCGACTGCATTTTTTTT
>NC_041388.1:373277846-373321417 GCF_002162155.2 Triticum dicoccoides | reverse complement strand
TTTTTTTTTTGCGAATGCATATTGTTTATTTCTGTATGTATACAGCACCACTGCGTGTCACGGCCGGATTAGCAAGGTGCAACCGTGCAAGGATCGAATCCGGCTGCATATTCGTCGAGCCCTCCATTGCATCCGTTGACACCTGACACCTGGGCACCTGGCCGGGTCGTACAACGGAATTTAGAACCGCATGCAGTTATTCACTGGACCAAAGAAACGAGGCCATATGCTTCGCTTTCGAACCTTCCGGAACCGCGCCGCACCGGATGAGCTGCTGTGATGTTTAGCCGGACGTTAGCATGTTTATAATCACCATCTAACGGACTCGTGCTCAGAAAACAAATCATGTAACGGACTCGAGAAGAAAGAGAGCTGGCACGCATAAAAAAAGGGCTAACGAGCATCAGCGCTGTCATGAACGCATGATCGTTTCCGCACAAAAACGCATGATCGTTTCCGCACAAAAACGCATGATCGTTAATCTTGTTAGAAGAAAGAAACGTGGCTAAACAACCAACGCCTTTCCTCGGGAACAAACCAACCACAAAAGAGAAGACGGCAGCAGGCTCAAGAAAATGGCACAAGGAAAACACGGAGAGACGGTGCAGAAGCAGCAAATGATCTTTGGGTACTCGACCTCGCAAAGGATGGATCTCTGGGTACTCCCCAGAGGGCCGAGGAAAGAACGAATGGGACATGCAGGGTTGCCTCGTTCGGTTCCAAGTGGCCTTTGCCATCTGCAGCTAGTGTTCTTGGGTAGGATTGGTGTGGGCTGCTGCACTCTAGCAAAGTCGCCGCATGGTCAACCTTCATAATGCATATGAAGGGCGTTTTACATGCACATAGAACATGTCGAGTCAAAGTCTAAATACATTTTCATTAAAAGGGAGTCTGCGTGTATTTTTTTACATTTTTTTTGAAACGGAGGTAAAAGTTTTGCCTCATTTTAAAGAAGAAGAGAATTGCCCGGTTAATTAACAGAAACCGGGCGAAAACCGTTACAACATGCCCACACAGGACACACAGGGCGGCCTGACAACCCACATAAGAACGCACACACGTCGTCGAGGACGGAAGCGTCGTCGAGGTAGCAATCCGGTGTCATCGTCATCACACCATCGCCAGGGCGACTCCGACTCCACCATCAACGACCACCGAAGAAGCCCTCACCATAAACTAGCGTCGAGGCCTGCACCGGACAACGCCAAACAGTCCACCGCACGCGCCGAAGACCAGGCAGCTCCGACACTGGTGACGAGCATTGCAGGGGGAAAGCGCTGGACCTGCGTCGAGCCAGCGCCGGAACCGACCACCCGTCTCGTGTCATCGTCACCACGGAAGCACCTCCTCTCCAGCTCCGACTTCAGGAAGACAAGTGAGGCTCGGCAACCCCTCGAACACGCCGGATGAGACCGACTACCAAAGCTTAGCAGCAGCCCAACTCCACCCGAAGCCGCCACCATTGCCACACAAGAAGTCGCGCCACAACACCATTGCCGGACGCACACCTGCCGACCGCAATGCCGCAAGCGTCCAACCCATGAAGCGCACAGACAGGATTCAAAGCTCTGCAAGACGACGCCCCAAAGAAGGAAGCGACAATGTCGACGCCGTCGTCCGACCTGACTGGGCCTTAGGCTTTCACCCGAAGAGCTGGAACCGAGGGTGTGCAGGGGATGGACTCCACGGCGGCGCCTCCAAGGAGGTGACACGACATCCGCGGACGCCAACGCCGCCGGCCGGCAGGATCCGGCAAGCTTTCGCCCGAAGCACCTTCCAACACCACACCCACACGTGAAGCACCGCATCGCTGACCCGCACACCTCCCACGAAGCCATCGCGCCATGACTAAGTAGAAGCCACCACATACCTCGCCGACGGCCAGAAAGACGTCGCCGAGCCCGATCCGGCAGAAAACGACCAGATCTGGCATCCCACCGTCGCTGCAACACCATGATACGTCTCCAACGTATCTATAATTTTTTATTGTTCCATGCTATATTATATTCTGTTTTGGACACTATTGGGCTTTATTATACACTTTTATATTATTTTTGGGAATAACCTATTAACCGGAGGCTCAGCCCAGAATTGCTGTTTTTTTTTGCCTATTTTAGGGTTTCACAGAAAAAGAATATCAAACGGAGTCCAAACGGAATGAAACCTTCGGTAACGTGATTTTCGGAACGAACATGATCCAGAGGACTTGGACCCTACGTCAAGACGTCAACCAGGAGGCCACGAGGTAGGGGGCGCGCCTATCCCCCAGGCGTGCCCTCCACCCTCGTGGGCCCCCTGTTGCTCCACCGACGCACTCCTTCCTCCTATATATACCTACGTACCCCCAAACTACTAGATACGGAGCCAAAACCCTAATTCCAGCACCGTAACTTTCTGTATCCATGAGATTCCATCTTGGGGCCTTTTCCGGAGCTCCACCGGAGGGGGCATCGATCACGGATGGCTTCTACATCACACCATAGCCTCTCCGATGAAGTGTGAGTAGTTTACCTCAGACCTACGGGTCCATAGTTATTAGCTAGATGACTTCTTCTCTCTTTTTGGATCTCAATACAAAGTTCCCCCCCCCCTCTTGTGGAGATCTATTCGATGTAATCTTCTTTTGCGGTGTGTTTGTTGAGACCGATGAATTGTGGGTTTATGATCAAGTTTATCTATGAACAATATTTGAATCTTCTCTGAATTCTTTTATGTATGATTGGTTATCTTTGCAAGTCTCTTCGAATTATCAGTTTGGTTTGGCCTACTAGATTGATCTTTCTTGCAATGGGAGAAGTGCTTATCTTTGGGTTCAATCTTGCGGTGTCATTTCCCAGTGACAGTAGGGGCAGCAAGGCACACATTGTATTGTTGCCATCGAGGATAACAAGATGGGGTTTATTTCATATTGCATGAGTTTATCCCTCTACATCATGTCATCTTGCTTAAAGCGTTACTCTGTTCTCTTGAACTTAATACTCTAGATGCATGCTGGATAGCGGTCGATGTGTGGAGTAATAGTAGTAGATGCAGGTAGGAGTCGGTCTACTTGTCTCGGACGTGATGCCTATATACATGATCATACCTAGATATTTCTCATAACTATGCTCAATTCTGTCAATTGCTCAAAAATAATTTGTTCACCCACGGTGAATACTTATACTCTTGAGAGAAGCCACTAGTGAAACCTATGGCCCCCGGGTCTATCTTCCATCACATTAATCTTCCAACACTTAGTTATTTTTATTGCCTTTTATTTTACTTTGCATCTTTATCATAAAAATACCAAAAATATTATCTTATCATATCTATCAGATCCCACTCTCGTAAGTGATAGTGTAGGGATTGACAACCCCTTATCGCGTTGGTTGCGAGAATTTATTTGTTTGTGTAGGTGCGAGGGACTCGTGCGTGGCCTCCTACTAGATTGATACCTTGGTTCTCAAAAACTGAGGGAAATACTTACGCTACTTTGCTGCATCACCCTTTCCGCTTCAAGGGAAAACCAACACAAGTGCTCAAGAGGTAGCACACCACAGAGACCTCCAAAGGCTGGCACGCTGCCAGCCATTGCGTAGATGAGCCCCTCATAGCAGGAAGGAGTGGGCCGCGCCCGCCCCGACTCGCCGGAGATGGGCGTCCGTCCGAAGAACCGGAGCCCGCCGACGAAGCAAACCACGGCTGCCACCCACGACAGACGCTGCTAGAGGCCGACAAGCCAGACAAAAGCCACAGGGACGTGCCCCAAAGGCCTACTGGCGCCGCAGCTGAGGCCACCGTCCCACCTGGAGCTGCCGAGATGCGCAGCAGAAAGGGGATCGAGCCTCCCCCACCTCGAGCGCCTTCCGCCAGACGGGGAGAAGAACCCCGCCGCATGCCGCGCCTTGCGCGCCCACGCCGCGCCACCCCGCCCCTGACCGCGGTCGTCCACGCCAGATCCACGCGAGCTCCCGCCGGAGCATACGGCCCGCGCCGCCCCCGCCCAAGCTAGAGGTGGGGAATACCCCGCCACCACCGAGCCGCGTGGGCTTTGCTCGGCGACGTTCGCCGGCGACGGCGAGGGAAGGAGCGGACGGCCTAGACTGAGCGACGGTGGCTAGGGTTCACTCCCTGGCCGTCTGCGGGAGCGACCTGGGGAGCGTGTTTTACTGAAGGGCACTTTTTTTACACATAGACTCCTCTTGTCATTGACTACAATGGTTCTGCTCCAATAATTGACAATTCGTAACACATTTGATTCATCTCGACTTCTCAGTGGAAAATTAGTCCAAATGCTACTTACATCGATCGAACATCTAATGTTTAGTTAGACTATAAACTAATAGTTGTGGCAGTGATGGCTAGATTCGTCGGCAGGGTTTGTTGCGGCCACAGCCGCGCTTACCATAGCCATGCTTAGAGGGGGCTGACCATGAATTCCACGTTCTTACCATAGAAAATACTATGGCAAGGCAAGAAAATTATTACCAACACATCGTCCATGTTGTTTGTCAGCACTTGCTCTGTCGCAAGGACATCCCTGCCCTTGCCCAAGCCGGTCGGCAAAAGGGAGTCTCGGTCTTAGGCCAAGGCAGCAGACAACACAATGGTGGCAGTGAAGAAAAAGACGGCTACAACCTCATCGACACTCCCCCCCCTCAACATCCATCGATGTCGGTGACTACTGCGTGGCCTCCACCTACTTCAAACTCGCCAACTGAGGATGAGGTGGATTCAGACGAGACCACGAGCAAGGCAAACATTCTCAACGTTTTGGCTGAAAGTGTTTCCTTATTCTTCTTCTTTGTTTTTGTTTGCAATTGATTAGGAAATTGGTGCATGATTTGATATTGATTACTAGGTTCTTTCTTTATTTTTGTAGTGAGCAAATGAATGGTGATGATGTCGCTTTCATTGAAGAATTGAATGTGAGATACACACTTGGGATCAATGACATTAGGATGTCAATGCCATATGCCCAAATAAGAGAAGCCGAGGTGGTGGTCAAGGAGATTGAAGTAAAAGAGAAGAGGAGTAGGCTGTGTAACTACAAGACCGAGGAAGACCAAGCTTTGTGTGAAACTTAGCTCGAGATCTCTCTCGATGCCACAGTCGGGGCCGACCAAACCAAGGAGAAATTTTGGCAAAGGATCAAGTACTACAATAACACGGTGACCATTCCCTCTAATCACACAGTTGGATCACTCACATAATTGGAGTTTGATCCACAACTAATGCAACTGACGGGTCGGATGTGCTGAGTAAGTCAACCTTTCGCCGCCGAGTGGTGTGCCCATCACCGAGTATGAGTCTGCCATACAAGCTCTTTACAAATAAATGAACAAGAAAAATGACTCCCGACTCTTTACTTTGCATCACTGTTACTCCAAGCTTGATGGACATGAGAAGTGGAGAAGGTGAAACTTTGAAAACACATAAAAGAGGCAAAATGATCAGCCAATGGTGATGATGATGACTTCGGAGAGAACCCCGCCACTCATGTGCGCCCGAATGGATCAAAATATGCAAAGCAACTGAAGAAGAGCGGTGTCGTTGTTGAGCATACAAGAAAGAATTGATTGCTATAGTGTAGGTGAAATGAAAAATGGTGGGCGAACATGCGAACGAGAAGATGACTTGTTTCTATGAGATGAAGGGCATGGAGGACAAGTGGAACACAGAGGCGGTGACCGAAGATAGAAAGGTGCCAACGAAGGATAAATGCTTGAGATTGATAAGAAAATGCTTGAACTAGAGGCCATGGTAAAAAAATACTTGAGATTAAGGCGCAAAAGATCGCAATGGTGGATGATGAACAAACGGAGAAGAAGGTGGTTGAGGACCGTGCTACCATGTCCATGGATCTTAGCAAAATGGAGGAGAATACAAGAAAATATTGAGAGTTCACTGGGGACATCTTGGCTAAGATGTGAGTGATACGTCTCCGTCGTATCTACTTCTCCAAACACTTTTGCCCTTGTTTTGGACTCTAACTTGCATGATTTAAATGGAACTAACCCGGACTGACATTGTTTTCACCAGAATTGCCATGGTGTTATTTTTGTGCAGAAATAAAAGTTCTCGGAATGACCTGAAAATCAATGGAGTATTATTTTGGAATATATAAGAAATACTGGAAGAAGGATCCACGTCAGGGGGCCCACCACCTGTCCACGAGGGTGGGGGGCGCCCTACCCCCTAGGTGCGCCCCCTGCCTCGCGGGCCCCCTGAAGCTCCACTGACCTCAACCTTGACTCCATATATTCACTTTCGGGGAGAAAAAAGAGAGAGAAGGATTCATCGCGTTTTATGATACGGAGCCGCCGCCAAGCCCTAAACTCTCTTGGGAGGGCTGATCTGTTGTCTGTTCGGGGCTCCGGAGAGGGGAATCCGTCGCCATCATCATCATCAACCTTCCTCCATCACCAATTTCATGATGCTCACCGCCGTGCGCGAGTTATTCCATCGTAGGCTTGCTCGATGGTGATGGGTTGGATGAGATTTATCATGTAATCGAGTTAGGTTTGATAGGGTTTGATCCCTAGTATCCACTATGTTCTGAGATTGATGTTGCTATGACTTTGCTATGCTTAATGCTTGTCACTAGGGCCCGAGTGCCATGATTTCTGATCTGAACCTATTATGTTTTCATCAATATATGATAGTTCTTGATCCTATCTTGCAAGTCTATAGTCACCTACTATGTGTTATGATCCGGCAACCCCGAAGCGACAATAATCGGGACCACTCCTGGTGATGACCGTAGTTTGAGGAGTTCATGTATTCACTATGTGTTAATGCTTTAGTCCAGTACTCTATTAAAAGGAGGCCTTAATATCCCTTAGTTTCCAATGGGACCCCGTTGCCACGGGAGGGTAGGACAAAAGATGTCATGCAAGTTCTTTTCCATAAGCACGTATGGCTATATTCGGAATACATGCCTACATTACATTGATGAACTGGAGCTAGTTCTGTGTCACCCTATGTTATGACTGTTACATGATCGATCGCATCCGGCATAATTCTCCATCACCGATCCAATGCCGACGAGCTTTTCCTATATTGTTCTTCGCTTATTTACTTTTCCGCTGCTACTGTTACCATCACTACAAAACCCAAAAATATTACTTTTGCTATCGTTACCACTACTATCATATAACTTTGCTACTAAATACTTTGCTGTAGATATTAAGTTTCCAGGTGTGGTTGAATTGACAACTCAGCTGCTAATACTTGAGAATATTCTTTGGCTCCCCTTGTGTCGAATCAATAAATTTGGGTTGAATACTCTACCCTCGAAAACTGTTGCGATCCCCTATACTTGTGGGTTATCAAGACCATTTTCTGGCGCTAGGGAGCATAGATCTATTCTTTGAGTGACTTGGGATTCATATCTGCTTATCATTATGAAGAACTTGAAAAATCAAAGAACCAAGATTTTTCCCTCAACTACGAGGGGAGGTAAGGAACTGCCATCTAGCTCTACACTTGATTCACCTTCTGTTTTGAGTAAACTTGCGACACATACAACTGCTATTCATTCTGATATGTCGCATGTTATTGATGATGCCACTTCTGCTATGCATGATACTTATGATGAAACTACTTCTATGCTTGATACTACTATGCCACTAGGTGAATTTCTCGATGAACAACTTGCTAGGGCTAGATAGAATGAAATTATTGAAACTAATAATATTGATGAAAGTGATGATGAAGATTCTCCCCCTAGATCTGAATTGCCTGTTGTTCCTGAGGGTTATGTTATGGATGAAGAAACTGCTAGAGACTTTCTTGTCTGCAATGATAGAAGTGATCTTAAGAAGTTATTAGCTAAGCTTAAAGAAAAAACTCTGAATGCTAGAATGAAATATGATCCTGCTTATGCTACTTCACCTGTCTTTATTACTGATAAGGATTATAGTTTCTCTGTTGATCCTGATATTATTACTTTGGTTGAATCTGATCCTTTATATGGCTATGAATCTGAAACTGTCGTGGCATATCTTACTAAATTAAATGATATAGCTACCCTGTTCACTAATGATGAGAAAACTCGCTACTATTATATCCTCAAATTATTTCCGTTCTCATTAAAGGGTGATGATAAGATATGGTTTAATTCTCTTGATCCTGGTTGTGTGCGTAGTCCCCATGATATGATTTACTACTTCTCTGCTAAATATTTTCCCACTCATAAGAAACAAGCTGCTTTAAGGGAATATATAATTTTGTGCAAATTGAAGAAGAGAGTCTCCCACAAGCTTGGGGGAGGCTTCTCCAATTACTTAATGCTTTGCCTGATCATCCCGTCAAGAAGAACGAAATACTTGATATCTTTTATAATGGACTAACCGATGCTTCCAGAGATTACCTGGATAGTTGTGCTGGTTGTGTTTTCAGGAAAAGAACTGTTGATCAAGCTGAAATTCTATTGAATAATATGTTGACTAATGAAAATAATTGGACACTTCCTGAACCAACTCCTAAGCCAACTCCGAAGAAAGGGGGTATTCTATTTCTTAGTCCCGAAGATATGCAAGAGGCAAATAAATCTATGAAAGAAAAATGTATAAAAGCTGAAGATGTTAAGAATTTACCACCTATTGAAGAAATACATGGTCTTAATTTGCCTCTTGTTGAAGAAATACACAGTCTCGATAACCCGACACAGGTAGTAAAGGTAAACTCTCTCTATAGATATGATAAAGCTGAAATCCCTCCTGCTAAGTTTGCTAGCCAATGTTTGGATGAATTTGATAACTTTATGGTTAAGCAAGAAGATTTCAATGCTTATGTTGGTAGACAATTGAAACATAATGCTTACATGATTGAACACTTGAGTGATTATATGGCTAATATTAAGGGTGAACTTAAACTTATTAGTAAACATGCTTCTATGGTTACCACTCAAGTAGAATAAGTACTTAAAGCTCAGAATGATTTGCTCAATGAATTGAATAGTAAAAATAATGACTTTGCTATTAGAGTTGCAACTAGAGGAGGTAAAGTGACTCAGGAACCTTTGTATCCTGAGGGTCATCCTAAGAGAATTGAGCAAGATTCTCAAAGAATTAACGTTTATGCACCTAGTCCTTCTAAGAGGAAGAAAAAGAAAAATGATAGGACTTTGCATGCTTCTAGTGAACCTGTTGTAGACACACCTGAGAATCCCAATGATATTTCTATTTCTGATGCTGAAACACAAGCTGGTAATGAACATGAACCTAGTGATAATGTTAATGATGATGTTCATATTGATGCTCAACCTAGCAATGATAATGATGTAGAGATTGAACCTGTTGTTGATCTTGATAACCCACAATCAAAGAATCAATGTTATGATAAGAAAGACTTTGTTGCTAGGAAGCACGGTAAAGAAAGAGAACAATGGGTTCAGAAACCCATGCTTTTTCCTCCTAAACCATCCAAGAAAAAGGATGATGAGGATTTTGAGGGCTTTGCTGAAATGATTAGACCTATGTTTTTGCGTATGCATTTGACTGATATGCTTAAAATGAATCCTTATGCTAAATATATGAAGGAAATTGTTACTAATAAAATAAAGATACCGGAAGCTGAAATTTCCACCATGCTTGCTAATTATACTTTTATGGGTGGAATACCAAAGAAACTTGGAGATCCAGGAGTACCAACTATACCATGCTCCATTAACAGAAACTATGTTAAAACTGCTTTATGTGATCTTGGAGCCGGTGTTAGTGTTATGCCTCTCTCTTTATATCGTAGACTTGATTTGAATAAGTTGATACCTACTGAAATATCTTTGCAAATGGCTCATAAATCAACTGCTATACCTGTCGGTATTTGTGAGGATGTGCCTGTTGTGGTTGCAAACGTTACTATTTTAACGGACTTTGTTATTCTTGATATTCCCGAGGACGATAGTATGTCTATTATTCTTGGAATACCCTTTTTGAATACTGTAGGGGCTGCTATTGATTGCACCAAAGGCAATGTCACTTTTCATGTTAATGGTAATGAGCATACGGTACACTTTCCGAGGAAACAACCTCAAGTCCACAATATCAATTCTATTGGAAAAATTCCAACTATTACTATTGGAGGTTTTGAATTTCCTCATCCTACTGTCAAGAAGAAATATGATATTCTTATTGTTGGGGACATGCATATCCCCGTTGAGGTAACCTAGTGTTATTCGAAAATTCTCCGGTTTCATGTTATTCGAAATGTGTTTGTTAACAAGAGTTGATCAACCTTGTTAGTGGATTCCTTTTAATGAGCATGAGATGGATGAATTTAGAAAACACAACTCTCTCTACCCTCTTTTTATTTTCCGTTATTTATATTAAATAAAGCAAAAATAGTAATTTCTGTGTGTTTTCTGAATTATCCATGCAATAAAAAATACCCCGAAAATAAAAGTTCTCCAAATGCCCTGAAATTTAAATATGATTTTCTTCTAGAATATTTGAGAATATCTGGCAGTGAGAACACAACAGGGGGAGCAAGCACCTGGCCACGAGGGTCCAGGGCGCGCTCACCCCCCTGGGCGCGCCCCCCTGCCTCGTGGGCCCATGGTGGCTCCCCTCCACTTATTCCAGCTACCACACTCTTTCTTCCTCCCAAAAACATCACTAGCCAGCTCAAACCCAAGTCCAAGCTCATCTTGCTGCCATTTTCGATCTCCTTGCTCAAAGCTCCATTCACAAAACTGCTTTGGGGGATTGTTCTTTGGTATGTGACTCCTCCATTGGTCCAATTAGTTTTTATTCTAGTGATTTATTCAATTCAAATTTTTGCTGCTTATGTGACCCTGTTCTTGAGCTTGCATGTCAAATTTATTTGGTCAAAAGTAGTTTTAATGCATGATATAGCCTCTAGGCACTTGTAGGAGTAGTTGCTATCAATTTTGTTGAGTTTGGTTCACTTTTATTTTGAAGTTACTAAAAATTTCAGAAATTTTCAGAAAAAGATGAAGAGATTTTTGAGGGGCTCATCGAGCCGAACCTCGAAGGATAAACAAAGTGAAGAGAACAAGAAGCCCAAGTATAATCTCCCTCACACCGCGGAGGTTCGGCCGTGTGAATGGCCTTGTGATGATTTCTTGAGAGCAGACGAGATTTATGATGATTTCTATGAATTGGCTGAGAATGCAGGCCTCACCGCATTCCTCCACGACCAACGTGAACAGTATCTCTTACTCACCAATATATTTGTGCAAAACTTTCATTTCCATGCTAGGAGCTCACCACCTACGGTGGAATTTTATTTATATGATGAGCATAAGGAGATGTCACTTCATGATTTTTGTCGGGTTTGTTTGATACCTTTTGAGGGCGGCATAGAGGAACCACATCATGACGATGTTTAAGGGTTTATTGATACAATTGCTGTAGGGGAAACGGGGAAAGTTTCCAATGCAAGAATTACTAGCATACATTTTCCTATTTTATGTTACTTTGCAATATTTGCTAGTAGATGCTTAATTGGTCGCGGAAACTGATGGTGCATTACATCCTACTCATGCTTGCATTCGGTGTTGATTAATTTTAATGCGTGTTCATGACTGTTGTCGCTCTCTAGCTGGTCGCTTCCCAGTCTTTTCTAGCCTTCAGCTGTACTAAGCGGGAATACTGCTTGTGCATCCAACTCCATAAACCCCAAAGCTGTTCCATATGAGTCCACCATACCTACCTATATGCAGTATCTACCTGCCGTTCCAAGTAAATTCGTATGTGCCAAACTCTAAACCTTCAAATAAACATTCTGTTTTATATGCTCGAATAGCTCATGTATCAACTAGGGCTGTCTGTATCTTCCATGCTAGGCGGGTTATTCTCAAGAGGAGTGGACTCCGCTCCTCACTCACGAGAAAATGGCTGGTCACCGTTATGCCCAGTCCCATGCTTTATGCAAATCAAATCAAAATAACTACAAACAAAACTCCCTCGGGACTCTTGTTAGTTGGAGGCACTCGTTGTTTCGAGCAAGCCATGGATTGATGCTTGTTGGTGGAGGGGGAGTATAAACTTTACCATTCTGTTTGGGAACCGCCTATAATGTGTGTAGTATGGAAGATATTGAGATCTCTCGGTTGTTATGTTGTCAATGAAAGTATACCGCTCAAAATATTATTCATATCTATTTCAAAACTGAGCTCTGGCACCTCTACAAATCCCTACTTCCCTCTACGAAGGGCCTATCTATTTACTTTTATGTTCAGTCATCATCCTCTTATTAAAAAGCACCAGTTGGAGAGCATCATTGTCATTTGCATCCATTACTGTTAATTTACATTGAGTATGACTTGACTGGATCTCTTTTACCATGAATTACAATGTCTAGTCAGTCCTTAATCTTTAAAGGTGCTCTGCATTTATGTTTAGCGGTCTCAGAAAGGGCTAGCGAGATACCATCCTGTTATATCATATCATGATTGTTTTGAGAAAGTGTTGTCATCCGAGATTTATTATTATTGCTCGCTAGTTGATTATGTCATTGATATGAGTAAACATGAGACCTATGTGTTATTGTGAATATTGTTAGTTCATAATCTTTGCTGAAAACCTGAATGCTGGCTTTACATGTTTACAACAACAAGGGCAAACAGAGTTTGTAAAAGTTTTTCTTTATCACTTTCAGTTTATCAACTGAATTTCTTGAGGACAAGCAAAGGTTTAAGCTTGGGGGAGTTGATATGTCTCCGTCGTATCTACTTCTCCAAACACTTTTGCCCTTGTTTTGGACTCTAACTTGCATGATTTGAATGGAACTAACCCGGACTCACGCTGTTTTCAGCAGAATTGCCATGGTGTTATTTTTGTGCAGAAATAAAAGTTCTTAGAATGACCTGAAAATCAACGGAGAATTATTTTGGAATATTAAAAAATACTGGAAGAAAGATCCACGTCAGGGGGCCCACCACCTGTCCATGAGGGTGGGGGGGGCGCCCTACCCCCCTGGGTGCGCCCCCTGCCTCGTGGGCCCCCTCATGCTCCACCGACCTCAACCTTGACTCCATATATTCACTTTCAGGGAGAGAGAAAAAATAAGAGAGAAGGATTCATCGCGTTTTACGATATGGAGCCGCCACCAAGCCCTAAACTCTCTCGGGAGGGTTGATCTGGAGTCTGTTTGGGGCTCCAGAGAGGGGAATCCGTCGCCATCGTCATCATCAACCTTACTCCATCACCAATTTCATGATGCTCACCGTCGTGCGTGAGTAATTCCATCATAGGTTTGCTGGACGGTGATGGGTTGGATGAGATTTATCATGTAATCAAGTTAGTTTTGTTAGGGTTTAATCCCTAGTATCCACTATGTTCTGAGATTGATGTTGCTATGACTTTGCTATGCTTAATGCTTGTCACTAGGGCCTGAGTGCCATGATTTCTGATCTGAACCTATTATGTTTTCATGAATATATGTGAGTTCTTGATCCTATCTTGCAAGTCTATACTATCATATTACTTTGCTACTAAATACTTGACAATATATTAAGTTTTCAGATTACTTTGCTACAAACTGTTACCATCACTACAAAACCACTACTATCATATTACTTTGCTACTAAATACTTTGCTGCATATATTAAGTTTTTAGATGTGGTTGAATTGACAACTCAGTTGCTAATACTTGACAATATTCTTTGGCTCCCCTTGTGTCGAATCAATAAAGTTGGGTTGAATACTCTACCCTCGAAAACTGTTGCCATCCCCTATACTTGTGGGTTATCAGTGAGCACCGACGGAGCATTGGCAGGACTAAGGGGGGTGTCAGCCCCCCCTTCCTTGAGAAATATTGCATGGATAGCTCCTCTAACACCTAAACTCCTTGCTAATCTTCTAGCCTCTCTAAACTCCCCAGCTCCTTCCCCTCCTGATTTGGTTCACGCTCCGCCACTAGGTATGAGGTAATGACAACAACGGGAGTGGTATTTGTGTTGGCGGAAATAGCACATCCGACAGTGACAACGGCGCGAGCGCATGATGCCCATATGAACTATGATGACATTTGATCCACTAGGTGTTTGTGGGTTTTTGAATGAACTTTCTCATTTTGTGCCTTTAAGCACTAATTATGGTTATGTTTGATGCATTCGATGAATTATATTTTTACGTGTAGTCCAATTATGATGTGATGCTATGTTTGTGTTGAAACGTGATCAATAGGTTATATTTGTTTTTTTGAACATCTGGCAAATAGAACTTTTAGGATAGAATATCTTCTATATAAGGGCATCTCCAAAGTGGACCTTCAACCGACAGCAACCGTCCGGACTGCACAGTTCGTACATGTTTTACCCACCATTGAGACCGTGTATCCGTCCGCCTGCCGGTCCGGACATCCTTTTTCCCTCCGGAAGCAAACTATGGGGGCTTTGCGGGAGTTTGGACACAAACCACATATGACTCTGACACCCCATGCCCACCAAAACCCCTCCCGGACCCCACATCTCCATTGTTCCATCTTTCTCTGCATCCGTTTTCTCTCTGGCCGATGCCACCGCTCCGCCACCCAAGTCGCCCACCAAACCCTTCCCAGAACTCCGCGACCTCTGCTACTTCTTGAGCTTGCATTGGTTTTTCCCTTCAAGAGGAAAGGGTGATGCAGCAAAGTAGAGATAAGTATTTCCCTCAGTTAAGAACCAAGGTATCAATCTAGTAGGAGGAACACACAAGTCTCCGATGATAGCACCTTCACAAACAAACAAATACTTGCACCCAACGTGATAAAGGAGTTGTCAAACCCTTCACGGTTACTTGCAAGGATGAGATCTAATAGTGATAGATATAAACGATAAGTAAAAGAGAAAAATAAGATAAAAGTAAATAATTTGCAGCAACATAATTTTGTGTTTTTTGGTTTTATAGATCTGAAAATAATATGATAGAAATAGACCCGGGGGCCATAGTTTTCACTAGAGGCTTCTCTCTTGAAAGAAGGCATATGGTGGGTAAACAAATTACTATTGAGCAATTGATAGAAAAGTTCATAGTTATGACAATATCTTGATCATGAATATAGGCATCACGTTCGTGACAAGTAGACTGACTCATGTCTGCATCTACTACTATTACTCCACTCATCGACCGCTATCCAGCATGCATCTAGTGTATTAAGTCAACAAAAACGGAGTAACACCTTAAGCAAGATGACGTGATGTAGAGAGATAGAACAAACACTACTAGGGAAAAGTCTTTGCATCTACTATCAGTATGAACAAACACTACTAGGGAAAAGTCTAGTAGTAGCGCAGGTTAAACAGCTAGTAGTAGCACGGGTGTCCGCGCTACTATACGGCGCTACAGCTAACTTGTAGTAGTAGCGCGGGTGATACTACTATCAGTATGAACAAACACTACTAGGGAAAAGTCTAGTAGCAGCACGGGTTAAACATCTAGTAGTAGCGCGGGTGTTCGCGCTACTATACGGCGCTACAGCTAACTTGTAGTAGTAGCGCAGGTGCTACCCGCGCTACTACTATTAATTTCAAAAACAAAAAATCTCAATCTCGTGCATACTATCAATGGCAGCAATGGTTCGATCTAGCGCCGACAGGGGTCACCGGAGGTCGGAAGGGAAGCGGCAGACCGGATCCCGTGACGGTTGCTGCAGAGGGCCCGAATCCATGGCCGAGCAAGGCGGCGGCGTGGGGCTCCTCTTCACAGCCAAGGCAGCGAGCTCCTGGTCGTCCATGGCGACGACCTGCATGGGCAAGGACAAGGGATGGTGAGTCAAACCAGAGGGAGAGAGATAAAAAGAAAAACGAGGGAGAGAGGAAGGAGATGGAGGTAGTAGCGGGGTTGGTCGCCGGTGGTGAGGTGCATCGTCGTGGTGGCATGGAGGCGAGGGGGAAGACGGGCGAGCTCCTGGACGCCAGCGACGCGAGGAGGTGAACTCGTTGGGCGCCATGGAGGAGGAGGTGTGCTTGGGCAGGAGCACCATGGGAGAGCCTATGGAGAGAGGAGGGAGAGTGAGGGATAGAGGAGGAATTCGACCGAGGATATGGGGACTTCACCTACCTTGTACTTAGTAGTAGAAAGGGGTATAAACTCGTGCTACTACTATCAACTTAGTAGTAGTGCAGGTTTATACCCCTCTCTACTACTATGGCATGTTCCCGGGGGGAAAAGGTAGAGACCACTTAGTAGTAGCGAGGGTTATAAACCCGAGCTACTACTATCAACTTAGTAGTAGCGGGGGGTATAAACCCGCGCTACTACTAAGTAGCAGTAGCGAGGGGTATAAACCTGCGCTACTAGTAAGCGTCTGCCTATAAGCTTTTCCCAAGTAGTAAAACCCCATCTTTTTATCCTTAGTGGCAACAATACAAATGCATGTCATGTCCCCTTTTGTCGCTGGGAATAAGCACCTCATGATTGAACCCATTACAAAGCACCTCTCCCATTGCAAGAAATATCAATCTAGTTGGCCAAACCAAATCAATAGATCAGAGAGAAATGCAAAGCTATATTAATCATGCACAAAAGAGTTCAGAGAAGACTCAAATAATATTCATAGATAATCTGATCATAAACCCACAATTCATCGGATCTCAACAAACGCACTGCAAAAGAAGATTACATCGAATAGATCTCCAAGAACATCAAGGAGAACATTGTATTGAAGATCAAAGAGACAGAAGAAGCCATCTAGCTACTAGCTATGGACTCATAGGTCTATGGTAAACTACTCACAAATCATCGAAAGGGCAGCAAGGTTGATGCAGAAGTCCTCCGTGGTCGAATCCCCCTCCGGTAGAGTACAGGAAAAGGCCTCAAGATGGGATCTCGCGATAACAGAAACTTGTGGCGGCAGAAAAGTATTTTTCGTGTGCCCTCTGGTCTACGGGGAGTATTTGGGTATTTATAGAATAAAGATTAGGGTTAGAAGTGCCACGAGGGGCCCACAAGCTCCGGGGGTGCCCCCTAGGGTGCGGCCTCCGAGCTTGTGGCCACCCCGTGGCCCTTCTTGTTGGGGAACATAGTAATTTCGAAAAATTTCCTACGCACATGCAAGATCATGGTGATGCATAGCAACGAGAGGGGAGAGTGTTGTCCACGTATCCTCGTAGACCGAAAGCAGAAGCGTTAGCACAATGCTGTTGATGTAGTCGTATGTCTTCACGATCTGACCGATCAAGTACCGAACGCACGACACCTCCGAGTTTAGCACACGTTCAGCCCGATGACGTCCCTCGAACTCCGATCTAGCCGAGTGTTGAGGGAGAGTTTCGTCAGCACGACGGCGTGGTGACGATTATGATGTTCTATCGACGCAGGGCTTCGCCTAAGCACCACTACAGTATTATCGAGGTGGACTATGGTGGAGGGGGGCACCACACACGGCTAAAAGATCAAATCAATTGTTGTGTCTCCAAGGTGTGCCTCCCTCCCCGTATATAAAGGAGTGGAGGAGGAGGAGAGGGCCGGCCCCTATGGCGCGCCCTGGCGGAGTCCTACTCCCACCGGGAGTAGGATTCTTCCCCTTTCCAAGTAGTAGGAGTAGGGGAAAAGGAAGGGGAAGAGGGAAGAGAAGGATGGAGGGGGCGCCGCCCCTCCCCCTAGTCCAATTTAGACTAGTTATTGGGGGGGGCGCAGCCTGCCTCTGTCTCTCCCCTAAAGCCCAATAAGGCCCATATACTTCTTCCCCCGTATTCCCGTAACTCCCCGGTACTCCGAAAAATACCCGAATCACTCGGAACCTTTCCGATGTCCGAATATAGTCGTCCAATATATGGATCTTTACGTCTCGACCATTTCGAGACTCCTCGTCATGTCCCCGATCTCATCCGGGACTTCGAACTACCTTCGGTACATCAAAACTTATAAACTCATAATATAACCGTCATCGAACTTTAAGCGTGCGGACCCTACGGGTTCGAGAACTATGTAGACATGACCGAGACACGTCTCCGGTCAATAACCAATAGCGGAACCTAGATGCTCATATTGGCTCCTACATAATCTACGAAGATCTTTATCGGTCAAACCGCATAACAACATACGTTGTTCCTTTTGTCATCGGTATGTTACTTGCCTGAGATTTGATCGTCGGTATATCAATACCTAGTTCAATCTCGTTACCGGCAAGTATCTTTACTCATTCCGTAACACATCATCCCGCAACTAACTCATTAGTTGCAATGCTTGCAAGGCTTAAGTGATGTGTATTACCGAGTGGACCCAGAGATACCTCTCCGACAATCGGAGTGACAAATCCTAATCTCGAAATACGCCAACCCAACAAAGTACCATCGGAGACACCTATAGAGCACCTTTATAATCACCCAGTTACGTTGTGACATTTGGTAGCACACAAAGTGTTCCTCCGATAAACAGGAGTTGCATAATCTCATAGTCATAGGAACATGTATAAGTCATGAAGAAAGCAATAGCAACAAACTAAACGATCAAGTGCTAAGCTAACAGAATGGGTCAAGTCAATCACATCATTCTCCTAATGATGTGATCCCGTTAATCAAATGAAAACTCTTTGTCTATGGCTAGGAAACATAACCATCTTTGATCAACGAGCTAGTCAAGTAGAGGCATACTAGTGACACTCTGTTTGTCTATGTATTCACACATGTATCATGTTTCCGGTTAATACAATTCTAGCATGAATAATAAACATTTATCATGATATAAGGAAATAAATAATAACTTTATTATTGCCTCTAGGGCATATTTCCTTCACTTCTTGCCTCCTCCCGAAGCTTCCAGGGTGTCTTGTGGTCTAAGAAAAATCATCAATTTTTTTCCATTTGGACTCCCTTTGGTATTGGTTTTGCGGAAAGGCAAAAACAAGGAAAAACAACAACTAACAGTTGGCACTAGGTTAATAAGTTAGTCGCAAAAAATGATATAAAATAGCATAATAGTACATATAAAATATCCAAGATTGATAATTTAATAGCACGGAACAATAAAAACTTATAGGTTCGTTGGAGACGTATCAAGCATCCCCAAGCTTAATTCCTACTCGTCCTCGAGTAGGTAAATGATAAAAACAAATTTTTTGACGTGGAATGTGATGGAAATATGCCCTAGAGGCAATAATAAAGTTATTATTATTATATTTCCTTATTAATGATAAAGGATTATTATTCATACTAGAATTGTATTGACCAGAAACTTAAATAAATGTGTGAATACATAAACAAATACCTTGTCCCTAGTTAGCCTCTACTAGACTAGCTCGTTGATCAAAGATGGTTAAGGTTTCCTAACCATAGACATGATTTGACATTTGATAAAGGGATCACATCAAAGATGGACAAGACGCAACCGTTAGTATAGCATATGATCGTTCATTTTATTGCTATTGATTTCTTAATGTCAAATACATGTTTCTTTGACCATGAGATCATGCAACTCCCGGAAACCGGAGGAATACCTTTTGTGCTATGAAACGTCACAACGTAATTGGGTGATCATAAAGATGCTCTACAGGTATATCCGAAGGTGTCTGTTGAGTTGGCGTGAACCAAGATTGGGATTTGTCACTCCGTATATCGGAGAGGTATCTCTGGGCCCTCTTGGTAATACTGCATCACAAGAAGCTTGCAAGCAAAGTGACTAAGGAGTTAGTTATGAGATGATGTATTGCAGAACGAGTAAAGAGACTTGCCAGTAACGAGATTGAACTAGGTATGAAGAAACCGACGATCGAATCTCGGGTAAGTAACATACCGACAAACAAAGGGAATAACGTATGTCATCATAAAGGTTCGAACGATAAAGATCTCTGTATAACATGTTGGAACCAATATGGGCATCCAGGTCCTGCTATTGGTTATTGACCGGAGAAGCATCTCGGTCATGTCTACATCATTCTTGAACCCGTAGGGTCCGCGCGCTTAACGTTCATTGACGATATAGTATTATATGAGTTATGTGAGTTCGTGACCGAATGTTGTTTGGAGTCCCGGATGAGATCAAGGACATGACAAGTAGCTTCGAAATGGTCCAGAGGTAAAGATTGATATATCGGACGATGCTATTTGGTCACCAGAAAGGTTTCAGAATGTACCAGGTTTTATCGGAGTACCGAAAGGGGTTTCGGGAGGCCACCGACACTTGGAGGGCCTCATGGGCCAAAGGAGGGAGGTGCACCAGCCCACTAAGGGGCTGACACACTCCACCTCCCCTGGCAATGAGCCAAGGAAGGAAAGGGGTGCTAAGGCAGGGCAGCCGTCGGCCCCTCCCCTGCCATCTCGTCCACCCCTAAATAAGGAAAGGGGGGAGGCGCCTAGGGCTACTGCCCAGGGTGGCCGCCGGCTTTGCATCATGTTTACCTACTGTTATTTACAATGTTTTTATGCATAATAATACTTTTTGGAGTAATTCTAATGCCTTTTCTCTCATAATATGCAAGGTTGACACAAAGAGGGAGAATACCGACAGCTGGAATTTTGTACCTGAAAAAGCTACATCAGGCTACATATTTTGCACAACTCCAAATGAGCTGAAACTTCAAGGGGATTTTTATGGAATATATAAGAATTACTGGAGCAAATAACAACCAGAGGTGGCCCACCAGGTGGGCACAACCCACCTGGGCGCGCCAGGGAGCCCAAGCGCGCCCTGGTGGGTTGTGCTCTCCTTGGCCCACCTCCGGTGCCCCTCTTCTAGCATATAAGTCATTTTTACCTAGAAAAAAAGAGGACTTTCGGGACAAAGCGCCGCCGTCTCGAGGTGGAACTTGGGCAGGAGCACCTTTGCCCTCTGACGGAACGATTCCGCTGGGGAAACTTCCCTCCTGAAGGGGGAAATCATCGTCATCATCATCAGCAATAACTCTTCCATCTTGGGGAGGGCAATCTCCATCAACATATTCAACATTACCATCTCCTCTCAAACCCTAGTTCATCTCTTGTGTTCAATCTTTGTACCAGAACCTTAGATTGGTGCTTGTGGGTGACTAGTAGTGTTGATTACATCTTGTAGTTGATTACTATATGGTTTATTTGGTGGAAGATTATATGTTAAGATCCATTATGCTATTTAATACCCCTCTGATCTTGAGCATGATTATCATTTGTGAGTAGTTACAATTGTTCTTGAGGTCACGGGAGAAATCTTGTTGCAAGTAATCATGTGAACTTGATATGTGTTTGATATTTTGATGGTATGTATGTTGTGAATCCCTTAGTGGTGTCGTGTGAACGTCGACTACATGGCACTTCACCTTATTAGGGCCTAAGGGAATGCATTGTGGAGTAGTAATTAGATTATGGGTTGCGAGAGTGACAGAAGCTTAAACCCTAGTTTATGTGCTACTTCGTAAGGGACTGATTTGGATCCAAAAGTTTAATGCTATGGTTAGATTTATTCTTAATACTTTTCTCATAGTTGTGGATGCTTGCAAGGGGGTTAATCATAAGTAGGAGGTTTGTTCAAGTATGAACAACACCTAAGCACCGGTCCACCCACATATCAAATTATAAAAGTAGCAAACAGAAATCAAACCAACATGATGAAAGTGACTGGATGAAATTCCCGTGTACCCTCTAGAACGCTTTGCTTATCATAAGAGACCGTTTTGGCATGTCCTTTGCCTCAAAAGGATTGGGCTACCTTGCTGCACTTTTGTTACTGTTACCATTACTTGCTCGTTAAAATTATCTTGCTATCAAACTACTCGTTACTTATAATTTTAGTGCTTGTAGAAAATACCTTGCTGAAAACCACTTGTCATTTCCTTCTGCTCCTTGTTGGGTTCGGCACTCTTACTTATCAAAAGTACTACGATTGACCCCCTATACTTGTGGGTCATCAAGGCTCTTTTCTGGCACCGTTGCCGGGGAGTGAAGCGCTCTTGGTAAGTGGAAATCGGTAAGGAAAAATTATTACTACGTGCTGAAATTTATTGTTACTTGTTACTATGGAGAACAATCCTTTGAGGGGTTTGTTCGGGGTATCTTCACCTCGACTGGAACCACAATTAGTTTCCCCTCAACCTACTGCACCTACTAAAAATATTGGTTATGAAATTCCTTCGGTTATGATCGAACAACTCCTAGCTAATCGTTATGCAGGAGATGGAACTGAACATCCTGATATGCCCTTGATATATGCAGATGAAATTTGTGGATTATTTAAGCTTGCAGGTGAAGGAAATATTCCCTAGAGGCAATAATAAAGTTGTTATTTTATATTTCCTTATATCATGATAAATGTTTATTATTCATGCTAGAAATGTATTAACCGGAAACTGGGTACATGTGTGGATACATAGACAAAACACCGTTTCCCTAGTAAGCCTCTACTAGACTATCTCGTTAATCAAAGATGGTTAAGTTTCCTAACCATAGACATATGTTGTCATTTGATGAATGGGATCACATCATTAGGAGAATGATGTGATGGACAAGACCCATCCATTAGCTTAGCATATTGATCGTTCAGTTTTATTGCTATTGCTTTCTTCATGTCATATACATATTCCTTTGACTATGAGATTATGCAACTCCCGGATACCGAAGGAATACTTTGTGTGATATCAAACGTCACAACATAACTGGGTGATTATAAAGATGCTCTACAAGTATCTCCAAAGGTGTTTGTTGGGTTGGCATAGATCGAGATTAGGATTTGTCACTCCAAGTATCGGAGAGGTATCTCTGGGCCCTCTCGGTAATGCACATCATAATAAGCCTCCCAAGCAATGTGACTAATGAGTTAGTTGTGGCATGATGTATTAAAGAATGAGTAAAGAGACTTGTCGGTAATGAGATTGAACTAGGTATGAAGATATCGACGATCGAATCTCGGGCAAGTAACATACCGATGACAAAGGGAATAACATATGTTGTCATTACGGTACGACCAATAAAGATCTTCGTAGAATATGTGGGAACCAATATGAGCATCCAGGTTCCGCTGTTCGTTATTGACCGGAGAGGTGTCTTAGTCATGTCTACATAGTTCTCGAACCCGTAGGGTCCGCACGCTTAACGTTCGATGACGATTTTGTATTAAATGAGTTATGTGATTTGGTGACCGAATGTTGTTCGGAGTCCCAGATGAGATCACGGACATGACAATGAGTCTCGAAATGATCAATAGGTAAAGATTTATATATAGGACAATGATATTCAGACACCGGAAGTGTTCTGGGGGTCCGAGTACATATCGGGTCACCAGAAGGGGTTACGGGCGGCCCCCCGGCAACTACATGGGCCTAATGGGCCAAGAAGGGGACAGAACAACCCCTAGGGGGCTGGTGCGCACCATGTAGGCTGAATTAGGAGGGGAAGGAAAGAGGAGAATAGGGAAAGGAAGGGGGGATTCGGCCTCCCCTTCCTTCTCTCCTCCCTCCTCCTTCCTTCCCCCTCTGGAATATATGGTAAGAGGGGGGCAAATTGGGAGGCGCCCAAGTAGGATTCCTCTTACTTGGGGCGCCCCCTTGGCTGCCTCTCCTCCCCTCCAACCTATATATATGAGGGGGGCACCGCTAGAACACACATCAACAGTTGTTAGCCATGAGCGGCGCCTCTCTCCATAGTTTACGCCTCCGGTCATATTCACGTAGTGCTTAGGCGAAGCCCTGCGCGGATCACTTCACCATCACTGTCACCATGACATCATGCTAATGGAACTCTCCCTCGACACTTTGTTGGATCAAGAGTTCAAGGGACGTCATCGAACTGAACATGTGCAAAACTCGGAGGTGCCATACGTTTGGTGCTTGATTGGTCAGAACAAGAAGAAGTTCGACTACATCAACCGCGTTCTCAAACGCTTCTGCTTTCGGTTTACGAGGGTACGTGGACACACTCTCCCCTCTCATTGCTATGAATCTCCTAGATAGATCTTACGTGAGCGTAGGATTTTTTTTGAAATTGCATGCTACGTTTCCCAACAGTGGCATCCGAGCCAGGTCTATGCATAGATGATATGCACGAGTAGAACACAAAGAGTTGCGGGCGGTGATCCTCATACTGCTTACGACCAAGATCTTATTTTGATTCGGCGTTATTGTTGGATGAAGCGGCCTAGACCAACCTTGCATGACCATGTTCATGAGACCGGTTCCACCGACAGACATGCTACTGGTTTTGCATAAAGGTGGCAGGTGGGTGTCTGTTTCTGTAACTTCAGTTGAATCGAATTTGACTGCGGCCAGACCTTGTTGAAGGTTAAAGCAGCAAACTTGATAAATCACCATTGTGGTTTTGATGAGTAAGTAAGAACGGTTCTTGCTAGAAGCCTGTAGCATCCGCGTAAAACTTGCAACAACAAAGTAGAGGACGTCTAACTTGTTTTTGCAGGGCATGTTGTGATGTGATATGGTCAAGACATGATGTGATATACGTTATTGTATGATATGATCATGTTTTGTAAAAGTTATCGGCAACTGGTGGGAGCCTTATGGTTGTCGCTTTTATTGTATGAAATGCAAATGCCATGTAATTGCTTTACTTTATCACTATGCGTTAGCGATAGTTGTAGAAGCAATAGTTGGTGAGACGACCACAACACTACGATGGAGATCAAGGTGTCAAGCCGGTGACGATGGAGATCATGACGATGCTTTGGAGATGGAGATCAAAGGCACAAGATGATGCTGGCCATATCATGTCACATATTTTGATTGCATGTGATGTTTATCTTTTATGCATCTCATTTTGCTTAGTACGGCGGTAGCATTATAAGATGATCCCTTACTAAAATTTCAAGGTATAAGTGTTCTCCCTGAGTATGCAGCATTGCGACTGTTCGTCGTGCTGAGACACCATGTGATGATCAGGTGTGATAGGCTCTACGTTCACATACAACGGGTGCAAGACAGTTCTGCACATGTGGAATACTCGGATTAAACTTGACAAGCCTAGCATGTACACACATGGCCTCGGAACACTGGAGACTGAAAGGTCGAACATGAATCACATAGTAGATATGATACACATAGAGATGTTCACCATTGAAGACTACTCCATCTCACGTGATGATCGGACATGGTTTAGTTGATTTGGATCACGTAATCATTTAGATGACTCGAGGGATGTCTATCTAAGTGGGAGTGCTCAAGTAATATGATTAATAAAACTTAATTTATCATGAACTTAGTCCTGATAGTTTTTTGCATACACACAAAACTCAACAGAAAATCTCATAAGCTCTGTTAGTATAAGAAAATAAATCACCACTTTTGGTACTGTTGTGAACTCATTATTTATTTATATTGGTGTAATATCTAATTTATTCCAACTTTTCCATGGTTCATACCCCCTTGATACTACCCATAGAATCATCAAAATAAGCAAACAACACATAGAAAACAGAATCTGTCATATACAGAACAATCTTTAGCAATCTGTAACTCTCGAATACTTCTGTACTTACAAAAATTCTGAAAAATTAGGACACAATAAGCAATTTGTTTTTAATCTTTTGCAAAAGAATCATTATTTTATCACGCTTCTGTTAAATATGAGAATTGTTTTCCTGAACGCAAAAGTTTCTGTTTTTCAGCAAGATCAAATCAACTATCACCATAAGCCATCCCAAAGGTCTTACTTGGCTCAAACACTAATAAAAACAAAAACCACATCTAACTATAGGCTAGATGAATTATTTATTGCAAAACAGAACCTAAAAAGCAAAAATAAAAATAAAATTGGGTTGTCTCCCAACAAGCGCTATTGTTTAACTCCCTTAGCTAGGCATAAAACACGAATAGATCTAGGTATTGTCATCTTTGGTATGCAATCCATAAGTAGCTCTCATAATAGATTCATATGGAAATTTAATTTTCTTTCTTGGAAAGTGTTCCATGCCCTTCCTTAACGGAAATTGAAAGATAATGTTTCCTTCTTTCATATCAATAATTGCACCAATCATTTTAGGAAAGGTCTACCAAGAATAATAGGACATGTAGGATTGAAATCTCTATCAAGAACAATGAAATCTACGGGAACATAATTCCTTTTTGCAACAATAAGAACATCATTAATCCTTCCCATGGGTTTCTTAATAGTGGAGATGCAAATTTAAAGAACAATCGTCAAATTCACTGAAACCTAGCACATCACATAAAGTTTTTGGAATCGTGGAAACACTAGCACCCAAATCACACAAAGCATGTCACTCATAATCTTTAATCTTAATCTTAATAGTAGGTTCCCACTCATCATAAAGTTTTCTAGTGATAGAAACTTCTGATTCCAGCTTTTCTTCAAAATATTGCATCATGGCATCAACGATATGTTTAGTAAAAGCTTTGTTTTGATTATAAGCATGAGGAGTATTCAACATGGATTTCAAAAAGGAAATACAATCTATTAAAGAAATTATCATAATTAAATTCCTTTAAATCCAAAAGAGTGGGTTCATTGGTACTTAAAGTTTTGACCTCTCCAATCCCACTTTTATCAATTTTTGCATGAAGATCTAGAAACTCCAAATCATGGGGACGCCTTTTAACTAAAGTTGACTCATCTCCAGTCCCATATTTATCAAGATTTATATTGGAAAACAGAGATTCAATAGGAGTCACATCAATCACTTTAAGATCTTCATCATTATTTTCACGAAAACTAGAAGAACAGGTTTTTACAAATCAATCTCGTTTAGCACGCATCTTAGCGGTTCTTTCGGTGCACTCATCAAGAGAAATTCTATCCACGTTCTAGCCAAATCATCAATCTTAAGCAATTTTTCTTCAATCAAAGCATTGAAATTCTTTTGCGAACTCATAAATTCTTTAACACTATTCTCAAAACAAGAGGGCATCTTATTATAATTTCCATAAGAATTGTTGTAGGAATTACCATAATTATTAGAGGAATTACTAGGAAAGGGCCTAGGATTAAAATTACCTCTATACGCGTTATTACCAAAATTGTTCCTACCAACAAAAGTCACATCCATAGATTCATTATTATTTTCAATCAAATAGACAAAGACATATCATTAGGATCAATAGAAGTAGTCTTTCTAGCAAATAATTTCATAAGCTCGTCCATCTTTCCACTCAAAACATTAATCTCTTCAATCGCATGCACTTTTTTACTAGTGGAAGATCTTTTTGTATGCCATTGAGAATAATTAACCATAATATTATCTAGGAGTTTAGTAGCTTCTCCTAAAGTAACGACCATGGAACAATTTGCATCGGAGATTTAAATGACCATGTTCATGGAAAAGTTGACAAGTATGGTGAAGAAATTTTAAATTTTCAGCACAAACATCTAGCCTCTCTTGCAACCACTTAGTTTCCAAATACTTATGCCTCTTGCAAAATCTATTTTCCCTAATTGGTGTGTACTTTCAGGCTCTATATATTCCACAAAAGTTGACATGCTTATAAGAGACATTTTCATCATGACTAGTGCAATAATCATTAGTACCATGGATATTCAAGGAGTTCATACTAACAACATTGCAATCATGCTCATGACTCAAAGATTTAGTGCCAAACATTTTATAGACTTCTTCTTCTAGCACTTGAGCACAATTTTCCTTTCCATCATTCTCATGAAAAATATTAAAAAGATGAAGCGTATGAGGCAAACTCAATTCCATTTTTTGTAATTTTCTTTTATAAACTAAACTAGTGCTAAAACAAGAAACAAAAGGATTCGATTGCAAGATCTAAAGATATACCTTCAAGCGCTAACCTCCCCGGCAACGGCGCCAGAAAAGAGCTTGATGTCTACTACACAACCTTCTTCTTGTAGACGTTGTTGGGCCTCCAAGTGCAGAGGTTTGTAGGACAGTAGCAAAATTCCATCAAGTGGATGACCTAAGGATTATCAATCCGTGGTAGGCGTAGGATGAAGATGGTCTCTCTCAAGCAACCCTGCAACCAAATAACAAAGAGTCTCTTGTGTCCCCAACACACCCAATACAATGGTAAATTGTATAGGTGCACTAGTTCGGCGAAGAGATGGTGATACAAGTGCAATATGGATGGTAGATAAAGGTTTTTGTAATCTGAAAATATAAAAAAAGCAAGGTAGAAAGTGGTAAAAGTGAGCACAAACGATATTGCAATGCTAGGAAACAAGGCCTAGGGTTCATACTTTCACTAGTGCAAGTTCTCTCAACAATAATAACATAATTGGATCATATAACTATCCCTCAACATGCAACAAAGAGTCACTCCAAAGTCACTAATAGCGGAGAGCAAACGAAGAGATTATGGTAGGGTACGAAACCACCTCAAAGTTATCCTTTCTGATCGATCTATTCAAGAGTCCGTAGTAAAATAACACGAAGCTATTCTTTCCGTTCAATCTATCATAGAGTTAGTACTAGAATAACACCTTAACACACAAATCAACCAAAACCCTAATGTCACCTAGATACTCCAATGTCACCTCAAGTATCCGCGGGTATGATTATACGATATGCAACACACAATCTCAGATTCATCTATTCAACCAACACAAAGAACTTCAAAGAGTGCCCCAAAGTTTCTACCGGAGAGTCAAGACGAAAACGTGTGCCAACCCCTATGCATAAGTTCACGAGTGGAACCCGCAAGTTGATCACCAAAACATACATCAAGTGGATCACGTGATATCCCATTGTCACCACACATAAGAAGATGCAAGACATACATCAAGTGTTCTCAAATCCTTAAAGACTCAATCCGATAAGATAACTTCAAAGGGAAAAGTCAATTCATCACAAGAGAGTAGAGGGGGAGAAACATCATAAGATCCAAATATAATAGCAAAGCTCGCGATACATCAAGATCGTACCACCTCAAGAACAAGAGAGAGAGATGGAGAGAGAGAGATCAAACACATAGCTACTGGTACATACCCTCAGCCCCGAGGGTGAAATACTCGCTCCTCGTCATGGAGAGCGCCGGGATGATGAAGATGGCCAGCGGAGAGGGATTCCCCCCTCCGGCAGGGTGCCGGAACGAGTCTAGATTGGTTTTGGTGGCTACAGAGGCTTCTAGCGGCGGAACTCCTGATCTATTATGTTCCCCGATGTTTTTAGCGTATATTGATATATATATATATATATATATATATATATATATATATATATATATATATATATATATATATATATATATATAGGCGAAAGAAGTCGGTCAGGGGAGCCACGAGGGGCCCACGAGGGTGGGGGCGCGCCTATGGGGGCAAGCGCGCCTCCCTGCCTCGTGGCCACCTTGAAGCTTCCCTGACGTATACTCCAAGTCTCCTGGATTGCTTCCGTTCCAAAAATAACTCTCCCGAAGGTTTCATTCCTTTTGGACTCTGTTTGATATTCCTTTTCTTCGAAACACTGAAATAGGCAAGAAAACAACAATTTGGGCTAGGCCTACGGTTAATAGGTTAGTCCCCAAAATAATATAAAAGTGTATAATAAAGCCCATAAACATCCAAAACAGATAATATAATAGCATGAAACAATCAAAAATTATAGATACGTTGGAGACGTATCAGCATCCCCAAGCTTAATTCATGCTCGTCCTCGAGTAGGTAAATGATAAAATCAGAATTTTTGATGTGGAATGCTACCTAACATATTTATCCATGTAATTCTCTTTATTGTGGAAAGAATATTCAGATCCAAAAGATTCAAGACAAAAGTTTAATGCTGACATAAAAAAATAATACTTCAAGCATACTAACAAAGTAATCATGTCTTCTCAAAATAACATGGCAAAAGAAAGCTATCCCTACAAAATCATATAGTCTGGCTATGCTCCATCTTCATCACACAAAATATTTCAATCATGCACAACCCCGATGACAAGCCAAGCAATTGTTTCATACTTTTGATGTTCTTAAACTTTTTCAATCTTCATGCAATACATGAGCGTGAGCTATGGACATAGCACTATAGGTGGAATAGAATGGTGGTTGTGGAGAAGATAAAAAGTAGAAGATAGTCTCACATCACTAGACGTATCAACAGGCTATGGAGATGCCCATCGATAGATATCAATGTGAGTGAGTAGGGATTGCCATGCAATGGATGCACTAGAGCTATAAGTGTATGAAAGCTCAACAAAAGAACTAAGTGGGTGTGCATCCAACTTGCTTGCTCATGAAGACCTAGGGCAATTTTGAGGAAGCCCATCATTGGAATATACAAGCCAAGTTCTATAATGTAAAAATTCCCACTAGTAAATAAAAGTGATAACATACGAGACTCTCTATCATGAAGATCATGGTGCTACTCTGAAGCACAAGTGTGGAAAAGGATAGTAACATTGTCCCTTCTCTCTTTTTCTCTCATTATTTTTTTATTTGGCCTTCTTTTTTATTTTTTTATTTTGGCCACTTTTATTTTTTATATTTTTCGTCCGGAGTCTCATCCCGACTTGTGGGGGAATCATAGTCTCCATCATCCTTTCCTCACTGGGACAATGCTCTAATAATGATGATCATCACACTTTTATTTACTTACAACTCAAGAATTACAACTCGATACTTAGAACAAAATATGACTCTATATGAATGCCTCCGGTGGTGTACCGGGATGTGCAATGACTCATGAGTGACATGTATGAAAGAATTATGAACGGTGGCTTTGCCACAAATACGATGTCAACTACATGATCATGCATAGCAATATGAGAATGATGGAGCGTGTCATAATAAATGGAACGATGGAAAGTTGCATGGCAATATATCTCGGAATGGCTATAGAAATGCCATAATAGGTAGGTTTGGTGGCTGTTTTGAGGAAGGTATATGGTGGGTTTATGGTACCGGCAAAAGTTGCGCGGTACAAGAGAGGCTAGCAATGGTGGAAGGGTGAGAGTGCGTATAATCCATGGACTCAACATTAGTCATAAAGAACTCACATACTTATTGCAAAAATATATTAGTTATCAAAACGAAGTACTACGCGCATGCTCCTAGGGGGATAGATTGGTAGGAAAAGACCATCGGTCGTCCCCGACCGCCACTCATAAGGAAGACAATCAATAAATAAATCATGCTCTGACTTCATCACATAACGTTTCACCATACGTGCATGCTACGGGAATCACAAACTTTAACACAAGTATTTCTCAAATCCACAACTACTCAACTAGCATGACTCTAATATCACCATCTTCATATCTCAAAACAATCATCAAGTATCACTCTTATCATAGTATTCAACGCACTTTATATGAAAGTTTTATTATACCCATCTTGGATGCCCATCATATTAGGACTAGTTTCATAACCAAAGAAAATTACCATGTTGTTCTAAAGACTCTCAAAATAATATAAGTGAAGCACGAGAGTTCATCTATTTCTTCAAAATAAGACCACCGCCGTGCTCTAAAACGATATAAGTGAAGTACTAGAGCAAATGACAAACTACTCCAAAAGATATAAGTGAAGCTCAATGAGTAGTCGAATAATTATGCAACTATGTGAAGACTCTCTAACATTTAAGAATCTCACATCTTGGTATTTTATTCAAACATAAAGCAAAGCAAAAGAAAATAAAATGACGCTCCAAGCAAAACACATATTATGTGGTGAATAAAAATATAGCTCCAAGTAAAGTTACCGATGAACGAAGACGAAAGAGGGGATGCCTTTGGGGGAATCCACAAGCTTAGGCTCTTGGTTGTCCTTGAATATTACCTTGGGTTGCCTTGGTAATCCCCAAGCTTAGTCTCTTGCCACTCCTTATTCCATAGTCCATCGAATCTTTACCCCAAACTTGAAAACTTCACAACACAAAACTTAACAGAGAACTCGTAAGCTCCGTTAGTATAAGAAAATAAATCACCACTTAGGTACTGTTGTGAACTCATTCTAAATTCATATTGGTGTAATATCTACTGTATTCCAACTTATCTGTGGTTCATACCCTCCGATACTACTTATAGATCCATCAAAATAAGCAAACAACACATAGAAAACAGAATCTGTCAAAAACAGAACAGTCTGTAGTAATCTGGATCAAATGTATACTTATGGAACCCCAAAAATTCTAAAATAAATTTCTGGATGTGAGGAATTTGTCTATTAATAATCTTCAAAAATAATTAACTAAATATCAGTCTCCACTAAAATATGGCAGCAAATCTCGTGAGCGCTAAAGTTTCTGTTTTTTACAGCAAGATCGCAAAGACTTTCCCCAAGTCTTCCCAAAGGTTCTACTTGGCACAAACACTAATTAAAACATAAAAACTCAATCATAACATAGGCTAGATAAATTATTTATTACTAAACAGGAGCAAAAATCAAAGAACAAAAATAAAATTGGGTTGCCTCCCAACAAGCGCTATCGTTTAACGCCCCTAGCTAGGCACGATGATTTCAATGATGCTCACATAAAAGATAAGAATTGCAACATAAAGAGAGCATCATGAAGAATATGACTAGAACATTTAAGTCTAACCCACTTCCTATGCATAGGTATTTTGTGAGCAAACAACTTGTAGGAACAATAATCAACTAGCATAGGAAGGCAAAACAGGCATAACTTTAAAACTTTAAGCACATAGAGAGGAAACTTGATATTATTTCAATTCCTACAAGCATATATTCCTCCCTCATAATAATTTTCAATAGCATCATGAATGAATTCAACAATATAACCAGCACCTAAAGCATTCTTTTCATGATCTACAAGCATAGAAATTTTATTACTCTCCACATAAGCAAAATTCTTCTCATTCAGAATAGTGGGAGTATCATAAGAAACTCGAATACTATAAATTGTTTCCACATTAAAGGAGTAATGTTCAGAAAAGGGTAATCATAATCATGACCAGTTTTATAAGTATAATCATCACTACTTTTTATAGCATAAGTATCATCACAACAATCATCATAAGTAGCAACTTTGTTCTCATCATAATCGATTGAAACCTCTTCCAAGATAGTGGAATCATTACTAAATAAAGTCATGAACTATTCAAATACACCTTCATAATTATCACAATAAGATTCAACACCCTCCAAAATAGTGGGATCATTACTTCCTAAAGTTGACACTCATCCAAACCCACTTTCATCAATATAATCATCATAAGTAGGGGGCATGCTATCAACATAACAAATTTGCATATCAAAACTTGGGAGGCTAAAAATATCATCTTCATTAAACATAGCATCCCCAAGCTTGGGAAGAACATTAATTGCAGCAAATATATTCTCAAACATGTCATTCTCATCAAACATAGCATCCCCAAGGTTGGGCCTTTTCATATTATAAGCATAATCACTCTCATCATTAATAGTATGGATAGCACCAATAGTATAGCAATTATCATCATCACAATGAGTAATAGGGGCAACATCATTTGGGAGGGATACCCTTTCACCTTGACTTCTCCGTCTTTTCTTTTTCTTCTTCACATTATGTGTGGGTTCAATCCTCTTTTTGGAGCTCTTTATTGATGAGATTGGTTGAATAGAAGGCTCCTCCTCGTTACCTGATTCATCATAAGAAATAATAGGAGGATATTGGGAAGCCTCTTCCCTTTCATTAGTATTATCTTCATCCTCTATTTGTTTTCTTTTCTTTATGTAATTGGCAATATAAGGATTTTCAATGCAATTCACCGCACAATACATAAAAATTTCTTCTAGATCAATATCGAGGAATTTCTCAAGGTTATATTCTGGAATATGCTTAGTTATACGTTTCATTCTTCATAACCCAAAACCAAACTAAGTTCATTATGATGTGCAAGGGAAATCAAATCATCACAATTTTTGGACACGATACGATCATGGAACAATTTGCATCGGATATTTAAATGACCATGTTCATGGCAAAGTTCACAAGTATGGTGAAGAAATTTTAAATTTTCAGCACAAACATCTAGCCTCTCTTGCAACCACTTAGTTTCCAAATACTTATGCCTCTTGCAAAATCTCTTTTCCCTAATTGGTGTGTACTTTCAGGCTCTATATATTCCACAAAAGTTGACATGCTTATAAGAGACATTTTCATTATGACTAGTGCAATAATCATTAGTACTATGGATATTGAAGGATTTCATACTAACAATATTGCAATCATGCTCATCATTCAAAGATTTAGTGCCAAACATTTTATAGACTTGTTCTTCTAGCACTTGAGCACAATTTTCCTTTCCATCATTCTCAGGAAAAATATTAAAAAGATGAAGCATATGAGGCAAACTCAATTCCTTTTTTTGTAATTTTCTTTTATAAACTAAACTAGTGCTAAAACAAGAAACAAAAAGATTTGATTGCAAGATCTAAAGATATACCTTCAAGCGCTAACCTCCCCGGCAACGGCGCCAGAAAAGAGCTTGATGTCTACTACACAACCTTCTTCTTGTGGACGTTGTTGGGCCTCCAAGTACAAAGGTTTGTAGGACAGTAGCAAATTTCCCTCAAGTGGATGACCTAAGGTTTATCAATTCGTTGGAGGCGTAGGATGAAGATGGTCTTTCTCAAGCAACCCTGCAACCAAATAACAAAGAGTCTCTTGTGTCCCCAACACACCCAATACAATGGTAAATTGTATAGGTGCACTAGTTCGACGAAGAGATGGTGATATAAGTGCAATATGGATGGCAGATAAAGGTTTTTGTAATCTGAAAATAAAAAAACAGCAAGGTAGCAAGTCGTAAAAGTGAGCACAAACGGCATTGCAATGCTAGGAAACAAGGCCTAGGGTTCATACTTTCACCAGTGCAAGTTCTCTAAACAATAATAACATAATTGGATCATATAACTATCCCTCAACATGCAACAAAGAGTCACTCCAAAGTCACTAATAGCGGAGAACAAACGAAGAGATTATGGTAGGGTACGAAACCACTTCAAAGTTATCCTTTCTGATCGATCTATTCAAGAGTCCGTAGTAAAATAACACGAAGATATTCTTTCTGTTCAATCTATCATAGAGTTCATACTAGAATAACAGCTTAAGACACAAATCAACCAAAACCCTAATGTCACCTAGATACTCTAATGTCACCTCAAGTATATGTGGGTATGATTATACAATATGCATCACACAATCTCAGATTCATCTATTCAACCAACACAAAGAACTTCAAAGAGTGCCCCAAAGTTTCTACCAGAGAGTCAAGACGAAAACGTGTGACAACCCCTATGCATAAGTTCATGAGCGGAACCCGCAAGTTGATCACCAAAACATACATCAAGTGGATCACGTGATATCCCATTGTCAGCACAGATAAGCACATGCAAGACATACATCAAGTGTTCTCAAATACATAAAGACTCAATCCGATAAGATAACTTCAAAGGGAAAACTCAATTCATCACAAGAGAGTATAGGGGGAGAAACATCATAAGATCCAAATATAATAGCAAAGCTCGCGATACATCAAGATCGTACCACCTCAAGAACACGAGAGAGAGAGAGGGATCAAACACATAGCTACTGGTACATACCCTCAGCCCCGAGGGTGAACTACTCCCTCCTCATCATGGAGAGCGCCGGGATGATGAAGATGGCCACCGGAGAGGGATTCCCCCCTCCGGCAGGGTGCTGGAACGGGTCTAGATTGGTTTTCGGTGGCTACGGAGGCTTCTGGCGGCGGAACTCCCGATCTATTCTGTTCCCCGATGTTTTAGGGTATATTGATATATATAGGCGAAAGAAGTCAGTCAGGGGAGCCATGAGGGGCCCACGAGGGTGGGGGCGCGCCCAGGGGGCAGGCGTGCCTCCCTGCCTCATGGCCACCTCGAAGCTTCCCTGACGTATACTCCAAGTCCCCTGGATTGCTTACGTTCCAAAAATAACTCTCCCAAAGGTTTCATTCCGTTTGGACTCCGTTTGATATTCCTTTTCTTCGAAACATTGAAATAGGCAAGAAAACAACAATTTGGGATGGGCCTCCGGTTAATAGGTTAGTCCCAAAAATAATATAAAAGTGTATAATAAATCCCATAAACATCCAAAACAGATAATATAATAGCATGAAACAATCAAAAATTATAGATACGTTCGAGACGTATCAGAGAACATGGTATTGAGAATCAAAGAGAGATAAGAAGCCATCTAGCTCTAGCTATGGAACCGTAGGTCTGTGGTAAACTACTCGTGCTTCATCGAAAGGGCAATAGAGTTGATGTAGAAGCCCTCCGTGATCGAATCCCCCTCCGGCAGGGTGCCGAAAAAGGTCCCTAGATGGGATCTCACGAGTACAGAAGGTTGCCGCCATGGAAAAGTGTTTTCATGGATGCCTCTGGTAGTTTGGGGATATTTGGGAATATATAGGTGGAAGAATTAGGTCAGGAGGGTCATGGGGGGCCCACAAGGGTGGGGGACGCGCCCACCGTCCTTGTGGCCCCCTCATGGCTCCTCCGACTTCATCTCCAAGTCTTCTGGTTGTCTTCTTGTCCAAGAAAAATCATCGCGAAGGTTTCATTCTGTTTGGACTCCGTTTGGTATTCCTTTTCCGCGAAACTCAAAAACAATGAAAAAACAGAAACTGGCATTAGGCTCTAGGTTAATAGGTTAGTCCTGAAAATAATATAAAATAGCACATTAATGCATATAAAACATCCAAAACAGATAATATAATAGCATGGAAAAATCAAAAATTATAGATACGTTGGAGACGTATCATAATGTTTAGTGATCTGTGCGTCACAGTACCACATGATGGCTGGAGCCAAAGGATTGTCACTTTAATGACCTACGTGTCAACCTCGTTTTGTTTATCGATGGAGTGATGGACTTGCTATGGAGGATCCTGGCGTTTGAAGGCTTCATCGGGCACAGGAGACCAGAGGTGTTGCCATGGCGGTAGTTTTCAAAATTGTCTCCATGACAACGTTTTTGAAGAATTTTCGTGAAGACCTCAGAGGATCATGGAGACGATCCCGGTGCCCGGGCTATACCATATCATGCTACTTATGAATTGCCTGAGATGTTTATCCCTTTGTTGCTTGCACCCTTTGATTGCGCAGTAGTCAATTATTGGGATGATCTCTCACAGAAAATATCAAGTAGCTAGTGCTCTTCCTAGTGTAGCAACTGTCTACAACACGTAGCTTTCCGGAGTGTGTCATGCTAACATGAGTACAAACGAAGGGTTAAGTGTAAGCGGGTGAAGGTAAGACCTCACAGCAGAAACACTCAGTTATCTTGAAGTTCTAGCAGAATCGTCCTGAGCTCGGGGAACAAAGCATCAAAATATGAACAAGAGTCATATGGAGATATGATCGAAGAGTTTGCCTATCGGTTGAAGTTCATGTCATCAGTGATGCTACCATCAATGGCTATGAATAGGATCAGGATCTTGAATCACTCACTTTCAATTATGAGAGATATTTATTAGAGTGGGAGCGCACTTTATATTAAAATTGTATTAACACTAGTGCACCTTTATTATGAACAATGCCTAAAGTATAGTTTGCATTATAGTTGTAGAATAATGGCTCGCGGCTCCACCTTTCCTATTGAAATCAATTAGTTGTTTTATCTGGTTGAATTTTTACAATTGGTACACATAATCATAGGATTGCCCTCTAAAGTGCCAAGAAGGATTATGTCCTATTGCATGCTTACAGTATTCTCTTTCTGATGCTATGGATGACGAGACTCGTGACCTTTGATCCAAAAGGCTAGAATCCTGTTACGGTCTACTTGCCTCCAAGAAACCCAAACTTCAAAAACATTTGGGATAATCATGCGATATTCTTGGAACTGAAAAATGTTTTTAGAAACAAACAAAGCATGAAAGATATGTGATATCTAAAGAAGTGTTTGCTTGCCAGTTATAGTGAAGCATTTAACTATTTAAGACTGAAGTACACCGGATCCTAAAGAATGCTAGTCATGTGTTGATAGTGAAAAACTTAAATAGAAAAACAAATCTGAAGGATGTAATGAGACTTACATGCCTAGGGAAGTTCGGGGCTCACGCCACTCTTAAAGTTGGATGCTTATTTTGTGAGTAGAAGAAATACTGGAAATAACACTATAAGAAGTAAAACGCAGAAAGAAAAGAAGTCTGAAATGTCCAGCTCAGGTATGAATGTTGTACAAGTTATAAGACGTAGGGAGAATTGGTCAAGTAAGTGTTATTCTTGAGAATCGTGACTGTTGATCACTAATTGTTTGATATTGTGTTTAAAAGTTGATCACAAAGGATATCGACTTGATTGCATGTTGTTGCGAATCATTGCAAGAACTTACAACCAGCCTAAATGACCAACACATAGTGAGGCTAAAAGATGTGATGGAAACTTTACAAAATCTACAATACTTCCCATCAGTGTATTACCTCTATGTTTATTTTCATAGTTCATTTTAGAGTTTTGTATACTCTATCCTATTGCATAATGATTATTGCAAAAGCGGTTGTTCGTAAGAGAATATATTTTTGTTCGTTGTTATGAATAACTAAAAGGCCACACTCCTATTGTGAATAGCATGTATGTTACGAATATTGGTGATAAAATTGAACATCCATAACAGTAACATTAAATTCCGCAAGACTAAAAGAATACCACATGTGTGACACTACATTTAGTCACATTGGAGAAACCAGCATGGAGAAATTCCATACTGATGGATTTTTGAAGTCATCTCATTATGTATCATCTGACACTTGCAACTTTCATCCAAACAATAAAGTAAACTAAAATACCGTCCACATGCCATAATGAACGAGCGGCGTAATAATTGGAACATGCATATTGATGTGTGTCATCCAATAAGTGTTGTTGCAAGCGGTGGATTTATTTATCTTCAAGGATGACTCAAGTAGATATTTATATTTACTTATTGAGACATCACTGGTGCGTGTCGATGCTACACAAACGGTTTTAACCCCTTTCCGCGATGGCATTTGGAACCGTCGCCAAGTGAGTGTGGGCGATAGGGGGGGTCCTTCCCACACGACCCAGAAATCGTCGGGGATAGGCCCTCCTGGGACCTAGGCTGGGGCCGTGTGCGATCGGGCAAGGCATCGAAACCCAATCATTTCTGTAGGTATGTACATCCCACACGGTAATCCGAGAAAAAACATTTACATAGGTATGTACATCCCACACGGTGAATCCCAAAAAAACATTTTCGTTCATATTTATATCACACATAATCAATCCAAGGAATACGTTTCCGTTCTTATGTACTTCCCACACAGTCAATCCAGAGAAAACGTTTCCGTTCGTACGTACATCCCACACAATTTTATGTGTAGGCTCGTGTGTGAAAGGTGCAACTATCACACACGGTCTGGCTTGGTTAACTGTTTTCTTTTATCAACTATATCACACATGATTTGATGAAGAAAACTGTGTGGCGTTGGGCTATCCATCGCAAGCGATTTTACTGCTAGGACCATTTGCAAAGGTCCATGGCACATTTAGCAGCTTTATTAGTTTACAATTAATAATTCCAGTATTATGCAAATTCACATTTCATATCGAATAGTTGTTTGCCAATTTCATTTCAGGCACATAAATATATTATAACATCACAGTACGGTAGCTACATGAAAACAGCACAATACAACAAGTAGCTAGTTCAACATCATAAGAACAATATATTCATTTCCCTAATCGAGATCATCCAGGCTCGTCTTATCCACCTCTGCTTTCAGTTCAGTAAGAACCTGTTTTGCACTGGCCAACTGGGAAAGTGCCTCCTCCTTCACCAACACCATCTTAGCAAAGTCTGATTTAAAAAATATGAGCTCATTCTCCACCTTCAACTTTTTATCCCGCATCTTCAAATATTCTTCAGCGTTGACAACAGTTTCTCTAAGCCTACATCTGTTCTCTTCCTCATACATGCTCCAGAGCTTCGCTAGGCACATCTTCAAAGACTGTGGCCACTCTTGATCAACCCACTCCAAGTAAGAACACTTCCGTTCATCCTATAATATTTAAAACTAGATCAGTAACAATTCTAGGGGAAATGGGTTTATAGCAACATAGAAAATCACCAATGCTTATTTTGAAAAACTGAAGAAACATGTTAATTATGACATATCTTCTCAAAAAGATCAATGTGCAAATGAATTAATTGCTACTAAGACAACAACCAAATTATGGAACATCAGAAGCTATAATTAACTAAAACGATGCTACAAGTTCTTACTCATGTAGAATAAATAACAAATTGAACATTTTATGAGGAAGGTAAATATAACTGCAACAACATAGCGACAGTGTTTGGATGACAACAAATTGATACTAATAGGTGTGTACATGCACAAATTTAGTAACATAGAACTAATAGCACTAAGGTCGTCCACTATGTATGCCAAAACTAGGGTAAAGACAACTGTTACTACATCTCGCACCGGTGCCCTACACTGGCGAGCGGATCCAGTGGAAAAAAATAAGGGACCCGACTCCAGAGCACGTAGTTGCTCTGATGCCTAGTTCTTTCGTGCCATAAAGATAGTGAATCAGGAGAGGACTGTAGTTGTGAGTATGACAGTATGGACCCACCAAGTCCACTCTCGAACACAAGCAAGCGCCTCTTTTACTACTCAGATGCACCCCTCATTTTTTACTCTAATCCACCCTGCTGATATCTGGGACCAACACCATTTTCAATGTATAGTCAATTAACGACAGAATTGCACAACATTTTTTTTCAGGATTTGTTCGGAGGAGCAGGCTCTAAATTGGGTTGTGCGGTCTCTGTGGCCCATCTGACAACATGACCAGCCCAGCAGTTTTTTCTTTGGGAAAATAGGTAGCCCACCATTTCTTTTTGAAGAATACCCAAAGCTAGGCCTATTTGTTTTCTCCGACTTACTCGGCTGTAAATCTTTCAAGATGAGGAGGGATGCATTCCGGCCTGGCCAAAGAGTATGGTCAGTATCTGTTAAAAGTAATATCAAAGGGGTTGAAAATTCCAAAAAAATATAGCAAATGGGAAATTAGCTTCTTTTTTTGTTTTTGTTCTTCACTGATATTTTATATTTCATTGGAGTTTAACATGACATGGTACTAATTTATTTTTAAATTTGTTTTAGTATGTCTACAATTTTTTTGATTAAGAATATTTTGTTCCCTGGCAAAAATTTGTGAATTTTCAAAATTTTGCACATTTTTAGTTCAATTTTTAACCCTGGTACTAACCAAAAAATGGGCAACAATTCTAAAAATGGAAAATGGGCTGCAATAAATTCCATATGAATTAGAAATGAGTAAAAATTATAAAAATAATAGCAAATGGGCCATGCACGCCACAAACTTCGAGGCTGACTTGTTTACTCAAGGCTTTGTCAGTCAACACACGATTCTAGCATAAGTGACTGTTGGATGTCCATCCAATGGCCGCCGTGCTTCTTCAATCTCCGATCTTCCTGCTCCAGCCGCCCAAACCAGTGCTGGCGGGACTGCCTGCTCCCTCCTCCCGTGGCCGGTTGTGCTGCCGTTAGCCCATCCCTCTACCCACCCGCACATCCTGTTATTTTCCGCTGACATCAGCCTCAACCCGCAGCCGACCAGTTAGAGCTCGTACTCCCCTCAACATGGGCATCCACTGCCGCGTCTTACCCGGCTCCGTGTCGTTCCCTTCCTAGGCCTCACCGTCGTCCACCACCTTGGTGCTCCTGGCGCAGCGTGGTCAACATGGTCAATGAACGACATCCATCGGAAGTGGACGGTACGTGGAGAGGCTGATAGCTGGGTCCACGACCGCACACAAGGAAATGCCTCCTTATTACGCGCAAAATAATGATTCCTCCACCTGACAGCTGAGACCCACCGGAAGGGCCTCTGTATTTTGCAAAAAAAAACGTTCCCCCCACTGACAGCTCGGACCCGCTAGCTATATCTTCGCACGCAAGGAAGTGCCTCCTTATTACGCACAAAAAATGAATACTCCCCTTGCTAGCTGGGACCCACCATAGTGCGAAGCTGACTTGTGGGCCTACTAAGTTGACGGAGACGGAGAGCTTTGTCAACTTAGTCAATATGAACGATTCTAGCTCCAGTGACCATACGATGTCCATCCAACGGCCATGGTGCTTCTTCAACCTCTGGTCTTCTTGCTCCAGCCACCCAAAGCAGTGCCGGTCGTGCCGCCTGCTCCTGCCTCCTGTGGCCGGTTGTGCTGCCGCAGAGGCCTCACCGCCCCTACTACTCCCACCGCTGGCCAGGCCATCCCTCCACTAACCCACACCCCCTATTATTCTGCGGCGACGACAGCCCCACGCCGCAGCCGAACCAGTGAACCCTCGTACTCCTCTCCGTGTGGGCATCCACTACCGTGCCTTCCCCGGCTCTGCGTCGTCCCCTTCCTAGGCCTCGCTGTCGTCCACCGCCATGGTGCTCTCGGCACGGCGTGGTCAACGTGGTCAAGGAACGACTTCCATCGGAAGAGTACTATACGTGGAGAGGCTGACAGCTGGGTCCACGGCTGCAGCAAGGAAGTGCCTCCTTATTACGTGAAAAATAATGATTCCTCCATGTGAGAGCAGGGACCCACCGGACGGGCCACCGTATTTCGCAAAAAAAATGTTTCCCCCCTGACTATTGGGACCCACCAGCTACATCTTCACATGCAAGGAAGTACCTCCATATTACGGGCAAAAAAATGATTCGCCCACTGATTGCTGGGACCCACCAGCTACATCTTCGCACGCAAGGAAGTGCCTGACAGTCGGGACACGCCTGGTCGAAGCGTACGTAGCATTGTCATTCTGGTCGCTAACGTGTACGTACATACTGGTCGATCGGTCTGTCTGCAGGCTGCAGCGATGAACCATGGCCGTGTAAGGAAGGACACGTGTTGTAGTAGAGGCGCGCACGTAGCATGTCACGCAGTCCCGTTAATATCGTGCACACGTACGTACAACGGCCAGGGTGCAAAAAAGTAAATCGGCCACGTACGTACATATGGGCGGGGTCTCGAACGCCTACTCGCGCATACGTACGGCCAGGGCTCGTGTACATGGCTGGGTCAGAAAGGAGAAACTGCGTTGTCGTGTTCATGGGGAGGCAATGGAATGCGTCATGTTCATCAAGAGGCAACAGAATACATCATCTTCATCGGGAGCCAACCGGCTTGGACGGAACAGCCGGTCAAAACGAGGGCTGGCGTACTACAGAACGGAGTAAACGGCCTTGTGTTCGACCGGCCACGGTTGAAACGGGATCATATTCATCAGGAGGGGTCTGGCGTACCGTAAAACGGAGGAAACAAACTTCTCTTTGTCCTCCTACGGTCGAAACGGGGTCCTGTTGATCGGGAGGGGTGTGGCGTACCGCAAAACGGAGCAAACGGACTTGTGTGGGAGCGCTACGGTCGAAACGGGGTCCTGTTCATTGGGAGGGGTGTGGTGTACCGCAAAACGGGACTCCATGGGATACTGTTCATCTCCACCGTCGACCTCCTCCAGCCTCCACAGGCTATTGTTCATCCATAGTCGACCTCCTCCAGACTCCACCTGCAACTGTTCATCCACCGGCTCCTATCCATCCAGCCTCCACCACTCCTCCACTGGCTACTGTTCAACCAGACCTCTCCATGGGGTCCTGTTCAACCACCCCTCCACGGGCTACTGTTCATCTAGCCCTCCACCGGCTACTATTCAAACAGCCCTCCACGGGGTCGTCTTGTTCATCCAGCCCTCCACGGGGTCCTGTTCATCCACCCCCAACTGGCTCGATCGATCGGGGTCTTGTTCATCCAGCGGCAACGACCTCTACTACCACCGGGTCCTGTTCATCCAACCCCCCA
>NC_041388.1:373225594-373277598 GCF_002162155.2 Triticum dicoccoides | reverse complement strand
GAGAGGCAGCATCGATCGACTTCAGTTAGCAGTAGTAGCGAAGGAATCGCTCGATTGGGTTCAGTTAACAACAAGGGATCGATCGCTCAGGTTCAGTAACGCGTAGCCTGCAGTGCAATCGCTCGGGTTCAGTAGGAGAACGCCTCGCTCGGATTGAGTTAGAGCGCAGCGCCTCACACACGTGCGTACGTGTATGACAGAAACACACATCACTCGGCCGCCGACCACCCACCGTCACCGGGAACTCCCTGATATTTACCTCGCCCTCGCTTCTACCACGGTTTTTCTGTCATGGACGGCCCAAAGAATGCCATGCATCTGCGTCTCCGGCCCTCCCAGGACGGAAAGCCCATTTTCTGTCATGATTTTTTGTCATAGAAGTAGGAGACCACCACATCTATGATGACACCGGGTTTTTCACAATTATCATCATAGAAGTGTCATAAGCATGACAGGAAAAAAATTGTTCGTCCCAAAATGTCACTACTACCTCTTGAGCACTTGCGTTGGTTTTCCCTTGAAGAGGAAAGGGTGATGCAGCAAAGTAGCGTAAGTATTTCCCTTAGTTTTTGAGAACCAAGGTATCAATCCAGTAGGAGGCCACGCACGAGTCCCTCACACCTACACAAACAAATAAATCCTCGCAACCAACGCGATAAGGGGTTGTCAATCCCTACACGGTCACTTACGAGAGTGAGATCTGATAGATATGATAAGATAATATTTTTGGTATTTTTATGATAAAGATGCAAAGTAAAATAAAATGCAATAAAAATAACTAAGTGTTGGAAGATTAATATGATGGAGGATAGACCCGGGGGCCATTGGTTTCACTAGTGGCTTCTCTCGAGAGCATAAGTATTCACGGTGGGTAAACAAATTACTATTGAGCAATTGACAGAATTGAGCACAGTTATGAGAATATCTAGGTATGATCATGTATATAGGCATCACGTTCGAGACAAGTAGACCGACTCCTGCCTGCATCTACTACAATTACTCCACACATCGACCGCTATCCAGCATGCATCTAGAGTATTAAGTTCATAAGAACAGAGTAATGCTTTAAGCAAGATGACATGATGTGGAGGGATAAACTCATGCAATATGATGAAAACCCCATCTTGTTATCCTCGATGGAAACAATACAATACGTGCCTTGCTGCCCTACTGTCACTGGGAAAGGACACCGCAAGATTGAACCCAAAGCTAAGCACTTCTCCCATTGCAAGAAAGATCAATCTAGTAGGCCAAACCAAACTGATAATTCGAAGAGACTTGCAAAGATAACCAATCATACATAAAAGAATTCAGAGAAGATTCAAATATTGTTCATAGATAAACTTGATCATAAACCCACAATTCATCGGTCTCAACAAACACCCCGCAAAAGAAGATTACATCGAATAGATCTCCACAAGAGAGGGGGAGAACTTTGTATTGAGATCCAAAAAGAGAGAAGAAGCCATCTAGCTAATAACTATGGACCCGTAGGTCTGAGGTAAACTACTCACACTTCATCGGAGGGGCCATGGTGTTGATGTAGAAGCCCTCTGTGATCGATGCCCCCTCCGGCGGAGCTCCGGAACAGGCCCCGAGATGGGATCTTGTGGATATAGAAAGTTACGGCAGTGGAATTAGGGTTTTGGCTCCGTATCTAGTAGTTTGGGGGTACGTAGGTATATATAGGAGGAAGGAGTACGTCGGTGAAGCAACAGGGGGCCCATGAGGGTGGAGGGCGCGCTTGGGGGGGGTAGGCTCATGATACGTCCATTTTGCATCATGCTTTTATATCGATATTTATTGCATTATGGGTTGTTATTACACATTATCTCACAATACTTATGCCTATTCTCTCTTATTTTACAAGGTTTACATAAAGAGGGAGAATGCCGGCAGCTAGGATTCTGGGACGGAAAAGGAGCAAATATTAGAGACCTATTCCGCACAGCTCCAAAAGTCCTGAAACTTCATGGAAGACGTTTTCAGAATATATAAAAAATACTAAGCACAAGAAGTTCACCAGGGGGCCACACCCTGCCCACGAGGGTGGGGGGCGCCCCCCTACCTCGTGGGCCCCCTGGTGGCCCTCCGATGTCCATCTTCTGCTATATGAAGTCTTTCGATGAGAAAAAAAATCATAAGCCATCTCCTTGGATGAAACTCCGCCGCCACGAGGCGGAACCTTGGCGGAACCAATCTAGGGCTCCGGCAGAGCTGCTCTGCTGGGGAAACTTCCCTCCGGGAGGGGGAAATCATCGCCATCGTCATCACCAACGCTCCTCTCATCGGGAGAGGGCAATCTCCATCAACATCTTCATCAGCACCATCTCCTCTCAAAACCCTAGTTCATCTCTTGTATCCAATTCTTGTCTTCAAGTCCGGGATTGGTGCTAGTAGGTTGCTAGTAGTGTTAATTACTCCTTGTAGTTGATGCTAGTTGGTTTATTTGGTGGAAGATCATATGTTCAGATCCTATATGCATATTAATACCCCTCTGATTATGAACATGATTATGCTTTGTGAGTAGTTACATTTGTTCCTAAGGACATGGGAGAAGTCTTGCTATTAGTAGTCATGTGAATTGGGTATTCGTTCGATATTTTGATGAGGTGTACGGTGTCTCTCCTCTAGTGGTGTTATGTGAACATCGACTACATAACACTTCACCATTATTTGGGCCTAGAGGAAGGCATTGGTAAGTAATAAGTAGATGATGGGTTGCTAGAGTGACAGAAGCTTAAACCCTAGTTTATGCGTTTCTTCGTAAGAGGCTGATTTGGATCCATATGTTTCATGCTATGGTTAGGTTTACCTTAATACTTTTGTTGTAGTTGTGGATGCTTGCAATAGAGGTTAATCATAAGTGGGATGCTTGTCCAAGTAAGGACAGTACCCAAGCACCGGTCCACCCACATACCAAATTATCAAAGTACCGAATGCGAATCATATGAATGTGATGAAAACTAGCTTGACGATATTCCCATGTGTCCTCGGGGGCGCTTTACATCATATAAGGGTTTGTCCAGGCTTGTCCTTTGATACAAAAAGGATTGGTCCACCTTGTTGCACTTTATTTACTTTTGTTACTTGTTGCTCGTTACAAATTATCCTATCACAAAACTATCTGTTACCACTTATTTCAGTACTTGCAGAGAATACCTTGCTGCAAACCGCTTATTATTTCCTTCTGCTCCTCGTTGGGTTCGACACTCTTACTTATCGAAAGGACTACGATAGATCCCTTATACTTGTGGGTCATCAAGACTCTTTTCTGGTGCCGTTGCCGGGGAGTGAAGCACCTTTGGTAGGTGGAATTTGGTAAGGAAAATTTTATATAGTGTGCTGACATTTACTGTCACTTGTTACTATGTATAGTAATGCTCTGAGGGGCTTGTTCGGGGTATCTTCACCCCGACCAGTAGAGCAAAGAGTTGCTCCTCAACATACTGAACCTACTGAAAATGGAAATGTTTGCTTCAAAATTCCTTCGGGTATGATAGAAAAACTGCTAGCTAATCCTTTTGTAGGAGATGGAACAAAGCATCATGATGAGCATCTAATATATGTGGATGAAGTTTGTGGATTATTTAAGCTTGCAGGTGTACCCGAAGATGTTGTTAAGAAGAAGGTATTCCCTTTATCTTTGAAGGGAGACGATCGACATGGTATAGGCTATGTGATGATACGGGGTCATGGAACTACAAACGATTGAAATTGGAATTTCATCAGAAGTTTTATCCTATGCATCTTGTTCATCGTGATCGCAATTATATATATACTTTTTGGCCTCATGAAGGAGAAAGCATCGCTCAAGCTTGGGGGAGGCTTAAATCAATGGTATATTCATGCCCCAATCATGAGCTCTCAAGAGAAATGATTATTCAAAAATTTTATGCTCGGCTTTCTGATAGCAATCACACCATGCTTGATACTTCTTGTGTTGGCTATTTTATGATGAAGACTATTGAATTCAAATGGGATTTATTGGAAAGAATTAAATGCAACTCTGAAGATTAGGACCTCGACAAAGGTAAGGAGTCAGATATGACAGCTAGGTTTGATTGTGTTAAATCTTTTATGGATACCGATGTTTTCCGTAAATTTAGCACTAAATATGGACTTGACTCTGAGATAGTAGCTTCTTTCTGTGAATATTTTGCTACTTATGTTGATCTCCCCAAGGAGAAGTGGTTTAAATATCATCCTCCCATAGAAGTAAAAGTAGTTGCACCTATTAAAGTTGAAGAAAAGACTATCACTTATAATGATCCTATTGTTCCTACTTCTTATGTTGAGAAACCACCTTTCCCTGTCAGGATAAAGGATCATGCTAAAGCTTCAACTATGGTTCGTAAAAGAAATATTAAAACTTATACACCTTCTGAGCAAATTAAAGTTGAACCTGATATTGCTATTGTTAAAGATCTCTTGGCTGATAATATTGATGGGCATGTTATTTATTTCCGTGATGAAACTGCTAGAATTTCTAAACCTTGTGCTGAAGATAAACCTAGACATGTGGTAGGCATGCCTGTTATTTCTGTTAAAATAGGAGATCATTGTTATCATGGTTTATGTGATATGGGTGCCAGTGCTAGTGCAATACCTATTGGCCTATATAGAGAAATTATGCATGATATTGCACCCGTTGAGTTAGAAGATATTGATTTCACAATTAAACTTTCCAATAGACATACTATTTCACCAATGGGAATTGTTAGGGATGTTGAAGTCTTGTGTGGGAAAACTAAATATCCTGCTGATTTTCTTGTTCTTGGTTCCCCACAAGATAGCTTTTGTCCCATTATATTTGGTAGACCCTTCTTAAACACTGTTAATGCTAAGATATATTGCAAAAAGGATGTTGTTACTATCGGTTTAGATGATATGTCTCACGAATTTAATTTCTCTAAATTTAGTAGACAACACCGTGAAGAATAATTACCTAGTAAGGATGAAATTATTGGTCTTGCTTCTATTGCCGTACCTCCTAGTGATCCTTTAGAACAATATTTGCTAGACCATGAAAATGATATGTTTATGAATGAAAGAAGGGAAATAGATGAAGTATTCTTTAAACAGGAACCTATTCTGAAACACAATTTGCCTGTTGAAATCCTAGGGGATCCTCCTCCACCCAAGGGTTATCCCGTGTTTGAGCTTAAACCGTTGCCTGATACTCTTAAATATGCTTATCTTGATGAGAAAAAGATATATCATGTTATTATTAGTGCTAACCTTTCAGAGCATGAGGAAGAGAGATTATTAAAACTCTAAAGAAGCACAGTACTGCTATTGGGTATACTCTTGATGATCTTAAGGGCATTAGTCCCACTCTATGTCAACATAAAATAAATTTGGAAGAAGATGCTAAACCAGTTCGTGATCATCAACGACGGCTGAATCCTAAAATGAAGGAAGTGGTAAGAAAGGAAATACTAAAGCTCCTTGAGGCAGGTATAATTTATCCCGTTGCTGATAGTCAGTGGGTAAGTCATGTCCATTGTGTCCCTAAGAAGGGAGGTATTACTGTCGTTCCTGATGATAAAGATGAATTGATTCCTCAAAGAATTATTACAGGTTATAGGTTGGTAATTGATTTCCGCAAATTAAATAAGGCCACTAAAAAGGATCATTACCCCTTACCTTTTATTGATCAGATGCTAGAAAGATTATCCAAACACACACATTTTTGCTTTCTAGATGGTTATTCTGGTTTTTCTCAAATACCTGTGTCAGCCAAGGATCAATCAAAGACTACTTTTACTTGCCCTTTTGGTACTTTTGCTTATAGACGTATGCCTTTTGGTTTATGTAATGCACCTGCTACCTTCCAAAGATGCATGATGGCTATATTCTCTGACTTTTGTGAAAATATTTGTGAGGTTTTCATGGACGATTTCTCCGTCTATGGATCTTCTTTTGATGATTGCTTGAGCAACCTTGATCGAGATTTTTTAGAGATGTGAAGAAACTAATCTTGTCTTGAATTGGGAAAAGTGCCACTTTATGGTTAATGAAGGTATTGTCTTGGGGCATAAATTTCTGAAAGAGGTATTGAAGTTGATAAAGCCAAGGTTGATGCTATTGAAAAGATGCCATGCCCCAAGGAAAACAAAGGTATAAGAAGTTTCCTTGGTCACGCCGGATTTTATAGGAGGTTCATTAAGGAATTCTCAAAAATTTCTCGGCCTTTGACTAATTTATTACAAAAAGATATACCATTTGTCTTTGATGATGATTGTGTAGAAGCATTTGAAATACTTAAGAAAGCATTGATCTCTGCACCTATTGTTCAGCCACCTGATTGGAATTTACCCTTTGAAATTATGTGTGATGCTAGTGATTATGTTGTAGGTGCTGTTCTAGGACAAAGAGTTGATAAGAAATTAAACGTTATTCAATATGCTAGTAAAACCCTAGACAATGCTCAAAGAAATTATGCTACTACTGAAAAAGAATTCTTAGCAGTTGTATTTGCTTGTGATAAGTTCAGACCTTATATTGTTGATTCTAAAGTAACTATTCACACTAATCATGCTGCTATTAAATATCTTATGGAAAAGAAAGATGCTAAACCTAGACTTATTAGATGGGTTCTCTTGCTACAAGAATTTGACTTACATATTATTGATAGAAAGGGAGCTGAGAACCCCGTTGCAGACAACTTGTCTAGGTTAGAAAATGTGCTTGATGACCCACTACCTATTGATGATAGCTTTCCTGATGAGCAATTAAATGTCATAAATGCTTCTCATACTGCTCCATGGTATGTTGATTATGCTAATTACATTGTTGCTAAGTTTATACCACCTAGTTTCACATATCAGCAAAAGAAAAAGTTCTTCTATGATTTGAAGCATTACTTTTGGGATGACCCACATCTTTATAAAGAAGAAGTAGATGGTGTTATTAGACGTTGTGTAACTGAGCATGAACAGGAACAGATCCTACGCAAGTGTCACTCTGAAGCTTATGGAGGACACCATGCTGGAGATAGAACTGCACATAAGGTATTGCAATCTGGTTTTTATTGGCCTACTCTCTTTAAGGATGCCCGTAAGTTTGTCTTATGTTGTGATGAATGTCAAAGAATTGGCAATATTAGTAGACGTCAAGAAATGCCTATGAACTATTCACTCGTTATTGAACCATTTGATGTTTGGGGCTTTGACTATATGGGACCTTTTCCTTCCTCTAATGGATATACACATATTTTAGTTGTTGTTGATTACGTTACTAAGTGGGTAGAAGCTATTCCAACTAGTAGTGCTGATCATAACACTTCTATTAAAATTCTTGAAGAAGTTATTTTTCCAAGATTTGGAGTCCCTAGATATTTAATGACTGATGGTGGTTCACATTTTATTCATGGTGCTTTCCGTAAAATGATTGCTAAGTATGATGTTAATCATAGAATTGCATCCCCTTATCTCCCTTAGTCTAGTGGTCAAGTAGAATTGAGTAATAGAGAGCTCAAATTAATTTTGCAAAATACTGTTAATAGATCTAGAAAGAATCGGTCCAAGAAACTTGATGATGCATTATGGGCCTATAGAACTACATATAAAAATCCTATGGGTATGTCTCCGTATAAAATGGTTTATGGAAAAGCATGTCACTTACCTCTCAAGCTAGAACACAAGGCATATTGGGATATTAAAGAGCTCAATTATGATTTTAAACTTGCCGGTGAGAAGAGGTTATTTGATATTAGCTCACTTGATGAATGGAGAACCCAAGCCTACGAAAATGCCAAGTTGTTTAAAGAAAAAGTTAAAAGAAGGCATGATAAAAGGATACAAAAGGGTGAGTTTAATGTAGGTGATTATGTATTGCTATACAACTCTCGTTTAAGATTTTTTGCAGGAAAACTTCTCTCTAAATGGGAAGGTCCTTACGTTATCGAGGAGGTCTATCGTTCCGGTGCCATAAAAATCAACAACTTCGAAGGCACAAATCCGAAGGTGGTGAACGGTCAAATAATCAAACATTATATCTCATGTAATACCATAAATGTAGAAACCAATGTTATTGAAACCATAACCCCGGAGGAATACATAAGGGACACTTTCCGGAACGTTTCAGACTCCGAAAAGGAATAGGTAGGTGGTACGGTAAGTAAACCGACTCCAAAAAATTTATTAAGGCAATATTTCTCCGTTTTGGAATATTTAGAAAGATAGAAAAATAAGAAGTAGTCCGGGAAGGACACGAGGGTGGAGGGTGCGCCCTACCCCCCTGGGCGCGCCCCCTACCTCGTGGGCACCTCGTGCGCTCTCCGGACTCCATTTTCGTACACGACACGTATTTTGGTCGGTAAAAATTCATTACATAACCTCCCGAAGGTTTTGACCACCGTATCATGCAAATATCTCTTGTCTTTGTTTTGAGCTGTCCTCCTGCAGATAGAGCAACATGTCGTCCCAGGATTCGGAAGGAGAAAGCTATGTGGCCGATTACCTTGCAGATCCTAAGGTCTATGGGGACGTGGAGCATTGTGGTTGTACTACGGAAGAAGAAGAGGACTATGAACCCAAGGGAAAGGAGGAGACGAGCTCAGATGAAGATGAAGTCCCACTACCTCAACCTGCGGACATGCATGTGGAGTTCAAAAAGTCAAGACTCTGGGATAGAGTAAAGAAACCTGAGATCGAGTTTATCCCTTTTCGCCTCTTGCAGGAAAACAAGCAGGAACTATGCAAAAAGATACTGAGCCTGGAACAGGAGATCGAGGACCTAAGGGACCAAAATTCTGTCCTCAAGCGCAAATTAAGCAAGAAGCCTACTGTCGGGGGTTGGGTGCGACATATGCCAAAGGATGGCTTATCATGGTGGGGGCGAGTAGAACATCGCCGGCGCCTGGAAACGGGATGAGGCGAAGACATGCACGCCGGCGAATCTTACCCAGCTTCAGGGCTCTCCGGGGAGATAATACCCCTATTGCTACTCTGCGGTGTCTCCGCATGATCACTATGGCAAAGTGTCTACACGGTTGCTCCTTGAGCTATTTCCTGGAGGTAGGAGAGGGCAAGGCTAGCTCTCTCCCTTCTATATGGTCTGGTCTAGAGCTAATGGGTTCCAACCCTTTGCATGGGTGCCCTGGGGGGTTTATATAGGCCTACCCCCCAGGGGTACAATGGTAATCCGGCAGGACACGGGCCCAGCCGTCAGCGCCTCTGGCCTCCATCTTCTCTGCCGACCACTGGGGCCCGCGACTGGCGGGCCTTGCTGACTGGCCTGGTACGGAGCCGATAGGCTGCGTCCGCCGCGGGCGGGTCTTGCCGGCTGCTGATTACTGTAGTCGTGCTTCTGATGACGCGGGCTTGATCACGAGGTCGTGGCAACAGCCCCGCCGCCTGGCGGGCGATCACTATTGCCACTCTCCATCACATCTTGATTAATGGCGCGTGGGCCCCGGGGGAGGGCTCGGCCGATTCCCAGGGGCCGACTCCCGACGGGCCCGACTGGCGGTCCTCTTGCCGTCTCCTGGGGTCTCATTGACTGGTGGGACCCGCTGCCTCTGGGCCGTACAGAAAAGCCATCGTGGGTGTAGGATTCGGTCCTGGGGTGCTGATGTCAGGCCTGGCATGGCAACAGTGCCACGCCGCACGGAGATCTTCCAGGGTACGGCGTGCTGTAGCCATGCCTGCCCTTGGTAAGGGGCAGGAGCGGGCTTCTTTATTGCCACTCCCCCGCCCTGTCCCACTTGATGAGGTCGTGGGGGGTGTTGGACTCGCAGGCCGACTCCCCGAAGCCGGCTTCTCTGGAAGTCGCTAGCCAGGAGTCGGCTCTCCCTGAAGTCATCCCTGGGACTCGGTTGTGAGTGGTCAGTCGGCCACCTTGCCGTTGGCTTCTTGAGGGCGGCTCTTCATCCTGGGGTCTTGAGGGGCGCAACCCGCCCCGATGTCTTGAAAGGTTCTGGGGCTCGGGTTAGCCTACCCGTGGCCCATTAGTCCGACAGTAGTACCCGAAGCTGGTGAGGCGCCATGGACGATCGGCCGAGAAGCCTCAGCAGTTTCTCTTTCCGGGTACTCGACGCATGGTCTTTGATTGACTTCGGCCGGGACGACTAGAAGGAGTCGGACTCGCTCAATTCTGACTCGCACAAAATTTCAAACGTCGTGGCGGGATCCAAGTAGCATGCTAGCTAAGCCTCCAGGCCGCTGCCCGTTATAGGCCTGTCATATGATGACACGTGGCTGGGCTGTCCTGCCAGCCTATGTGCGCGATGGGACAGGCCCATAGGCGGGGCCCGCCACTATCGCGCCTCGGCGCCCGAGCGGATCCGCTGCAGCCCCGGCGGACGGTTGGGATTCCCGTGGAGTTACTGCGCACAGTAACTTTATCATGGAACGTGGGGGTCGTGGGGCCGTGGGCGTAGTAAATCCCCACGACCGCCCCCTCGGCTTTGCAGCCCATGAGGCTATAAGTAGGGGGAAGAGGGGGGCACGCGCGCCCCTCCTTCCCACTACTCCTCGCTCTCTTCCTTCTCACTGATCCTCGCTCTCCTCCCTCTTCTTCTTCTTTGCTCCGCCGCGTGCCGAAGCTCCGGCGCACGCCGCGGCGATCAGCTCGCGATGAGTTCTTCCTCCGCCGTCGCGCCTCCCCCGTTGCGTTCCGGCACTTGGGACGGTTCCGAAGTCCACAACGACCACATCGAGTTCCTCCGCAGGACTCGTCGGCTCCCCGGCGAGGATCACGTACGGGTGCGCCTTGCGCCGAAGGGGGAGATCTCCCCCGTGCTGCAGGAGGGCGAGCGGGTCATCTTCCGCTCGCACTGCTTGCACGGGTTGGGGCTGCCGGCGAGCAGTTTCTTCCGATCCTTCCTGGAGTTCTACGGCCTCCAGCCGCACCACCTCACCCCCAACACAGTGGTGCTGTTGTCCGCCTTCGTGGCCTTGTGCGAAGGCTTCCTCGGAGTCCTCCCCACCCTCGAGCTCTGGGGGGGAGTTATTCTTCTCCAAGCTCGGCACCCAGGCTGCGGGCGTGCTGGCTTAGTGCGGCGCTTTCATCGTCGTGCGAAGGTCGGTGGCCGACAATCCCTTCCCCTCCATCTCACTTATAAAGTTGATGAAGATGTGGCAGAGATCCTACTTCTACGTCAGGAGCGTCTCCGCGAGGGGGAATGGGTCAACTTGCCGGCTTTCGAAGCCGGCTCGCCGGCTGGGCGACTGCCCAACTGGTTGTACCGGGCCAAGTCGCTGACGCCTGCGGGAGCCGGCGCCATCGCGCGACTCCGAGTGCTGACGCAATCGGAGGGTTTGACTGGTCCGGACCTGCTGGCCGCCTTCGTTGCGCGCCAAGTTCTCCCACTCCAAGGCCGCCCCCACATGATATGCCAGATGAGCGGGCACCGCGACCCAAGTCGGATGTGCACCAAAGACATGCCTCACGAAGAGGTGGCCTTCATGGTGAACTACCTCTCGGACAACAAGCTCCTGGAGGATTGGCGGTTCGGCAAGGAGCCGTACTCCCGCACCAACCCCCCGCCCGTGGTGAGTCGCCTTTCCTTTCTTTCTTTGGATTGTCTTTTCTCTCGCCGAGTTTGTTCTGACCAGTCGGCTTTGGACAGAATCCCCTCCTCCATTCACCAGCCGGCACCTCGGGGCTGGCCCGCGAGTTCCTCGCCGACCGGGCGGAGAGCGACGTCGACGACCCCGATCTGGGGGCGGCGGCTCTGGAGGACGACGCCGAGGGAGGAGGAGGAACAGCAGGCGACTTTAGGCCTTCAGCCACTTTCGCCGACTGGCCTGACGATGACGCCGAGGGGGAAGTCGCCCCCCGCCATCGGCCAGGAGCCAGCCAGCCTGGCATGGGCTCTTCTGCCGCGCCGGGTGCTCCAGGCGGCGGGAAGAAGTGCAGGGCCGTGCTGACCTTGTTCGACAGTCGGCCGAAGAAACCTAAGGGTTCGGCTGCGGCGACCCGGCAGGATGAGGCGGCCGCGAAGGCCATCCGCTTCCATAAGGAAGTGAAGAAGCCGCCATTGGTCTTCGCGTGGGTATCCTGTCTCAATGCTTTATTCTTTCTTTGTGACTTTGTCTGAGTTTTGCTTGTCCCCCTTGCTTCAGGGCTCCCCTCACTCTTGAGAGGGTCACCGCCGCCTCCGTCATGGGGTCAGCGGAGACGTCCGCCACCACTCGGCGGATTGACCCCGCTGCTGACCTCCGGGAGGCGACGGAGCGGAATGCGCAGGAGAAGCGCAATGAAGAAGAGGCCGTTCGCCTGGAGAAGGCGGACACTGACAGGGCGGAGGCCTCCACCAAGAAAAAACTGGCGGAGGCCGAAGCCGCCGCCACGACGAAGCGGCAGGCTGAGGAAGCCGCACGCCGCTAATCGGCGGTGTTCGTCACCCTGTTGAACTCTGCGCCGCCGCCTCCGGAGTTCACGGGGCAGACTGGAGAAGCCGGTGGGGAGAACCCTGTCATGGAGAGGGAAGGCGGCGACCCCTCTACGCCGGACGTGAACGTTCCGCTGCCACCTCCGCCGCTGTCTGAAGGTGTGCAAGGCAGGCAGCCAGCGGACCCTCCGGTGCCGTCGATCGAAGATGAGGCCGTGGCGAGGCTACTCCTCCAAGTCGGCTCGCCAACGCGCCGCCGTCTGGAGAAGGCGACTTCGGCACCCCGCCCCCTGGAAGCTGGCACCACCAGCTCGGAGATCCTAGACGCCGAAGCGACGAGCGCCGCGCCCATTGGGTGGGTGCGAGGAGGCGACACAGGGCCGCTGAACCAGGCGCTCTTGGACGTCCAGGCGAAGCTTCGTGCTGAGGGCGACACTCTCCAGAGTTGCACCAAGGCGTTCCTGGCGTCGTGGGCAGCCGTTCGGGTATGTTTTTTCCTTTGGTTTTTGTTTTCTTGTTCCTCTCTGTGAAGGCGCGCCAGCGCACCCACTGGGTGTAGTCCCCGAGTTTCGGGCTGGCTGCTGAGCAGGCAGCCCGGAACTCCAATTGATGAACTCTGGGTATTAACTTTTTGTCCGAAACGTTCATCACAGGATTACCACAACCTCCGCGTCACTGCCTTCAATCGTAATGTTGAAGAGATGGGCAAGCGGACCGCTGATATGTCAGAGAGCCAGAGTAAGTCCTTTTCCTTCTTTGCGGGGGCGCGCTGGCGCACCCGCGGGCTATAGTCCCCGAGATTCGGGCCGACTGCTGAGCAGTCGGGCCGGATCTCCCTGGCGACCTTCTTTTCCTGATGACTTAACGCCTTCTTTCTTCCTTCTTTTCAGGGGCCAACGCTGCTCTTCAACAGCAGCTGAGCGATGCCAACTCCGCTTTGCGCGCCGAACAGGAGGAGTGCAGCAAGCTCGCCACGGAGCGCGATCTGCTGGCCACTCAATTGGCAGAGCAGAAGGAGCTGCTTGTGAAGACACAGAGGGAGGCGGAGGAGACGGAAACCACCCTCCTGGCCGAGTTCGCGAGCGAGCGCTCCTCTTGGTCTGACAAGGAGGCGATGCTGGCCTCTGGCTTCCACGAGATTGAAGACATCGTTGATGGTGAGTTTCTTTACTTTCTTTCTTTGAGCAGCCGATTTAAGTCGTGTCGACTCCTGTTTTTGACTTGCTTCTTTGTTTCTTCCTGTCTTTGCAGACTTCTTTTCTGGGCAGTCGCAGGCCGCCATCCAAGCCATCGAGGCTGACCGTGAAGGTCGGAGGGCGGAGGGCGCAGAGATTGCTGCCGACGCCCCCCGAACTCTTGACGAGCACATCCTAAGCATCGAGGCTCGCCTTCGGCCGGCTCACCGGATGCTGCGTCGGCTTCAGCGTGTCGGTGCCCAGGCAATTGCCGCCCTGTGGCCGGATATGCAGGCTCCGCGCACCCCCAGCCTGACGGCCGACTGGCTAGAGGTCGCGGCTAGTCGTTTTGAAGCCTGGAAGGGCTCTTCGGCCCGAGCTGGAGCGCGTCGGGCCTTGGAGTTCGTCAAGGCGTGGTATCCAGGGCTGGATCTAGACCGGCTGGCCACGCTTCGGTCGGAGGCCCAGCCAGAGCTGGCAGCTGCGAAAGACGCCCTTGTCAAGCGTGCTGCGGTGATAGCCGAGTACACCGACACCAGCATCTTCGTCCCCGAGCGGTCTGAAGATGGCGAGGAGGTACCGCCAGAGTGGTTTGGGATGAACCCAGACTACGGCGAGGACTCGGCGGAGGTGATTGGCTCTAGCGTCGAGGAGGAGGGCGAGGCGGAAGACGGAGGCGAGGCGGAGGCACCAGAAGACGGAGCAGACGGCCAGCCTCAGCTCGACCGGGCCTCCAGCAATGAGCCGCGTACGACTGAGTCGACTACCGCCGGAGGCGATCAAGCCGAGACTACCCAGCCAGCCGCCCTGACGCCTGATGCTGGCGCCTCCTCCGACCCTCTGAATCCGTCTGCTGCTTCCTAAGCTGCCGCTTTATCTTTCTTTTATCTGCTTCAGTAGTCTTTGAAGAACTTGTTAATTCTCACAATTCCACCCGCCGGGTGTATTTTGAACTTCTGCTTGAAGATTCGGCCAAGGGCATATGTTATGTAAATATGTTTATCCGAGTTCTATCTTTTCTTGCTCATTGCTCTTTTGGCTTTTTTTCCTTTGCCGCTTTCTCTTAGTTGCCTGCCTTGCCAATCGGACAGCCGCTCTGCGGACTGTCGCTGGATCAAATGCTTGGCTACTTTGAGAAGGCAAGTACTTAGCCATTTTTAAGAGTTTTTGAGCAAGCTGAATAGAAGGCGGCAATCCGACTATTGGAGAGTCAGTTTGCGAAAAAGGCTGGAAGCCGTCTTGAGCTATGTTTTATGCTTTGAGTCCTTAACCATTTTTCATGCGAACGCCCATTCTACCTTACCTCTGCCCACCATACAGTCGCTCTGCGAGCTGCGGCTTCTGACAAAAGACGGTTTAGGTGTTACACACTACTTGTCCGGCTGCAGGAAGCATTTCATAGTGCAAGGCGGCAAGTCCCCGGGCCGACTTGTCGAGCCCGGTGCCAAGTGGCATGACAAAGAGTAACATACTTGTAGGCATAATTTTTATCATACAGACAAAAGAGGGCAGTCCCCGAGCTCGTCTCGGGGGGCCCGAAGTCTTGGTACTTTAATACAAACGGTAGCGTGGTACATACTGCATCAACTGTAAAATCTTCGGAGGAGATTTGCATTCCATGGCCGCTCTGTCTCCTTGCCGGAGTCGTCCCTCTTGCGCGCTCGGGGCTTCTGAGCATCAATCAGGTAGTAGGAGTCGTTGCCCAGTACTTTGCTGATGATGAAAGGGCCTTCCCAAGGCGCTGACAGCTTGTGCTGGCCAGCTGTTCGATGGATCAGCCGAAGCACAAGGTCGCCTTCTTGGAAAGATCTTGGCTTAACCTTCCTGTTGTGGTATCGGCGCAGGCTCTGCTGGTAGATGCTGGACCGGCTGAGTGCCAACAGCCGGCCCTCTTCCAGTAGATCGAGCCGTCTTGCTGTGCTTCTTCCGCTTCCTCCTCGGTGTACATGGTGACTCGTGGGGATTCGAACTATGTCCGTTGGGATGACGAGGAAGAAAGGCGTGAAGCCGGTTGACTTGTTTGGAGTCGTGCGTAGGCTCCAGAGGACGGCTGGTAGCTCATCGAGCCAGCAGCCAGCCGAGCGCTCCAATGGCTCGATCAGCCGAGGCTTGATGCCGGACAGGATGAGGCCGTTTGCTCGCTCCACCTGGCCGTTTGACTGTGGATGGGCGACGGACGCTAGGTCTAGTCTGATGCCCTGTGTTGCGCAGAAATGGGCCAAGGCGCCTTTGGCAAAATTTGTGCCGTTGTCGATGATGATGTTGTGTGGTATGCCGTACCGAATTGTGATGTCGGAGATGAAAGTCACGGCAGTCGGACCGTTCAGTTTCTTGATTGGCTTCGCTTCTATCCACTTGGTGAACTTGTCCACTGCGACAAGTAAGTGAGTTAAGCCACCTCGTGCTGTCTTGAATGGTCCCACCATGTCTAGACCCCAAACTGCGAAAGGCCAGGCAATGGGGATGGTCTTGAGTGCGGAAGCCGGCTGGTGCGGCTTGGAGCTGAACTTCTGGCACCCTTTGCACTTTTGGACCAACTCCTTGGCCTCTTCCAAGGCAGTTGGCCAGAAGAAACCGTGTCAAAAGGCTTTGGCGACGAGTGTTCTTGAAGCCGCATGGTGGCCGCACTCGCCTTGATGGATGTCTTTGAGAATCGCTTGGCCTTGCTCTGGCTCTACGCAGCGCTGGTAGACACCAGTGATGCTGCGCCTGACCAGCTCTCTGTTGACTATGGTGTAGGCTGCCGCCCGGTGTTGTATTTGCCGAGCTGAGGTCTCATCATTTGGTAGCTCTTTGTTCACCAGGAATTTGAGGATGGGCTGGGCCCATGAGGGTGCTGCTATTTCTTCGACTGCCAGAACTGCGACTTGGACGAGGGTGGTTGGGCTGGGAGGCGGCGGGTTGGAGTCAACAACCGCTTGCTGGGTTAATGAAGTCCCCAAGCCGACTGGCACGGCCCTTGGGCCGAGTTCTGGAGGCTTCGAGTCCGCTGCCGCAGTCCCCGGGCCGGGCTCGACTGTGGCGGCTTTGGAGTCATCCGCCGAAATCCCCGTACCGCCTGCCGGGGCTCTGGAGTCGGACCCGACGTCTTCGGGGGGAGCCGGCACAAAAATGGAGTCTGATTCTGGTGAAGGCTTGACAGATGGCTTGAGGAGGCGTTGCAGGGCGATGCCAGATGGTATTGCATGGCGGGTAGAGCCGATTCGTGCCAAGGCGTCGGCTTGGTCGTTGTCGTTTCTTGGCACATGGAGGAACTCGCACCCTTCGAAATACCCGCTGAGTTGCTGTACGAGGAAACGGTAACTCGCCATGTTTGCGTCTTTCGCGTCCCAGTCGCCAGATGACTGCTGGACCACTAAGTCCGAGTCGCCATAACACAAGATCCGACGGATGCCAAGTTCTTTGGCAAGCCGGAGCCCGTGAATGAGCGCCTCGTACTCGGCGACGTTGTTGGAGGCGGCGAAGTGGATTTGCAGTGCATATTTAGCTTGTCTCCTTTAGGAGCAGTGAGGACGACGCCGGCTCCCAAGCCGGTGCGCATCTTGGAGCCGTCGAAATGCATCCGCCAATGGGTGGAGTCAGGCGCTGGAGGCAGGTACTGGGTCTCGGCCCAGTCGACGAGGAAGTCGGCCAGTGCTTGTGACTTGATAGCGGTGCGGGGCTGGTAGTAGATGGTGTAGGGAGCCAGCTCTATGGCCCACTTGGCCACTCGGCCAGAAGCATCTCGGCTACCAATGATCTCGGCAAGCGGGGCTGTGCAGACCATCGTGATTGGATGCTCTTGAAAGTAAGGCTTCAATTTCTTGGCAGTAAAGTGTACGCTATAGCACATCTTCTGGTAGTGGGGGTAGTTTTGCTTGGAGGTCGACAGTACCTCGCTAAGGTAATATACCGGTCTCTGGATAGGTAGCGCCTTGCCTTCCTCCTTGCGTTCCACTACAATGACCGTGCTAACTACTCGGCTGGTGGCAGCGATGTACATGAGCATAGGTTCCTTGGGAGTCGGAGCCGCTAGGACGGGTGGAGTAGTCAGCATCTTCTTCAACTGGAGAAAAGCTTCGTCCACCTTATGGTTCCACTCGAAAAAAGTTGTCTTCTTCATGAGTTGATATAGGGGGAGAGCTTTCTCGCCCAGCCGACTGATGAATTGGCTGATGGATGCCAGGCATGTGGTGAACTTTTGCACATCCAGCAGTCGGCTGGGTACCTCCATTCTCTCAATGGCCTTGATTTTTACTGGGTTGCATTCTATGCCGCGTTCAGAGACCAGGAAGCCAAGGAGCTGGCCAGCTGGTACTCCGAAGACACACTTCTCAGGGGTGAGCCTGATCTGGAATCGGCGCAGGTTTTCAAAGGCCTCCTTGAGGTCTTCCAGCAGTGTTCCATGCTTTTCCCTCTTCACCACCACGTCGTCCACGTAGACGTGGGCGTTCCTGTCGAGCTGCTTGACGAGGCACTTCTGCATGCAACGCTGAAAGGTGGCGCCAGCATTCCTTAAGCCGAACGTCATGGTGAGGTAGCAGAAGGCTCCAAACGGCGTGATGAAGGTGGTCTTCAGTTTGTCAGCCGGGTTCAGCTTGATCTGGTGATATCCTGAATATGCATCCAAAAAACTCAACAGCTCGCATCCGGCTGTGGAGTCTATCACTTGATCGATTCTTGGTAGAGCAAACGGGTCCTTGGGGCAGGCTTTGTTGAGGCTCGTGTAGTCAATACACATTCGCCACTGCTTGTTCTTCTTCAGTACCAGGACCGGATTTGCTAGCCATTCTGGAAAGAACACTTCCATAATGAAGCCGGCTGCTAGGAGTCAGGCTATCTCTTCTCCGACAACTCTTCTCTTCTCTTCTGACAGGCGGCACAGGGGCTGCCTGACCGGCTTTGCGTCAGATCGGACGTGTAACTTGTGCTCGGCGAATTCCGTCGGTACACCAGGCATGTCTTTGGGGGACCATGCGAAGATGTCCCGATTCTCACGGAGGAAATCGACGAGCTCGCCTTCCTATTTGCTGTCGAGGTTCGCACCTACGACAGCGTACCTCTCTGGGTACTCCGGATCCAAGGGTATCTTCTTTGTCTCTTTGGCCGGCTTGAACGAACCTTTAGCTTCGGACTCCTTCGAGTTGGGCGATACCTCTGGCTGCTTGTCGGCCATCCCCACAACTCGTTCAAGGAGTCGCTTCTCGGCCACGATCACCAGGGACTCGGCCAACCGACTGCTCTCAGCCGCGCAGGCAGATGACTTCCGGTAGTCGCCAACCACAGTCAGAATTCCCCTGGAACTGCGTCTTGAGGTAGGCATAGTGGGGGACCGCCATGAACTTGGCCAAGGCAGGTCGGCCGAGTAGCGCATGGTATGGGCTCTCGAGGTCCACCACCTCAAACCAAACAGACTCTCAGCGGAAGTGATCTTTGTCTCCAAAGAGAACGTCCGTCAGGATCTTGCCGATCGGTGAGCAGGAAAGCCCAGGAACAATGCCGTGGAACACAGTCCAGCTATTCTGAAGCTGTCTTTGCTTGATTCCTAACTTCTCTATGGTGTCCTTGTACAGGATATTGACGCTGCTGCCTCCATCTATTAGAACTCGCGAGAAACGCGCAGCTCGTCTATCCGTAGCAAAGGTGTCGTCCAAGACCAAGGCATAGGAGCCTGGACTTGGCATCACCTCTGGGTGGTCAGCCCTGCTCCAGCTGATGGGTTTTTCGGACCAATGCATGAACTCAGGCGTCTCTGACGCCACCGCATTCACCTCTTGTCGCTGCAGCCGCCTGCTGCGTCGATCATCAGCCATGCTAGTAAACACCATGTAGGCTCCGTGTTCTTCAGGGTGTTCGTCTTGTACTACGCCGACTGGCCTGACAGCCGGCTGCTGGGGCGGGGGAGGCGGCTGCCCAGCAGGCGGGGGTGGCAGAAGGCCGTCTCCCTTGGCGATCCTGGTGAGCCAGTGGCACTTCCGGGTGGTGTGGTTCGACGGCTTCGCACCGCTATGGAACTTGCAAGGTTCATCCAGGGTCTGTTCGTAGGAGAAGGCCGGCAACCAGTTTGGCTTGCCGCCTTTCTGACGCTTGGGCGGAGGCTGCTCATCTGGCTGCTGGGCTTCAACGGCTGCGACCTGCCGGCTGCTGGAAGCGAGTTGCGGGGCCTTGCGCTTGTGGTCGCCCTGCTGTTCTCGCCGGTTGGCGTCTCCCGCCGGAGTTCTTGGAGCTTGAGGGGCCACTTTGCCAGTTGTGCTGATTTGAATCTCTGCCTTCATGGAGGAGTCGACCGTGGCGTACTTGTCCGCTATGATCAGCAGCTCGTCGAGGGTTTCTGGCTCGTCACAGAGGAGCCTGTGCTTGAGGAGGGTGCCTTCTCTACACCCAGCTGTGAAGTACTCAATGGCCAGCACCTCGTGCACGCCCTCGCAGGAGTTCCGAAGTTCGGTCCAACGCGGAGGTAATCGCGAGTCGACTCGTCGGGGCCTTGCACGCACAAGGAGAGCTGACGAGGCTTGGGAGGACGCTTGTACGTGCTGGTGAAGTTGCGGACAAATGCTTCGGTGAAGTCGACCCAGCTGTTGATGTTGCGGGGCTTCAGGTTGTTTAGCCATGTCTGGGCTGTGCCCTGGAGCATGAGCGGAACGTACTTTACGGCGACACGCTTGTTGCTGTTTGCTATGCTGACAGCCGTGGAGTAGTCGACTAGCCAGTCTTCCGGCTTCACGGAGCCGGTATACTTGGGCGTGTCTCTTGGGAGCGTGAATCCTCTGGGAAAGGGCTCGTCTCGAATGCGGGGCTCGAAACAAGGCGGACCCAGCTCGTCTTCTTCTTCCAGCGCCAGGGATCGGTGAAGCCGGTCGATCCGGTGGCGGGCGTCATTCTCTCCGACTCCCTCTTGGCGGCCAAGGCGGTCGCCGAGAGTCGGATGGTCAACAGGCGGCGGGGAGACTCACCTCTCCTTGCGAGGAGGGGGAGGCGGACAGTCGTCCCGTCGTTCCACTGCTCTCGGGCGGCCGTCTCGGTCGCGCTCTATGGTAATGCGAGTCTGACTGTGGCTGGCAGCCGAATCCTTGTCTCTTCTTCCTCGGGCGCCGCCAGTCAGCGTCCGAGACGTCGCGCCTTGATATCGGCGAAGGTCGTCATTTTGCCATCGCGGCGCCTCCGTGCGGCAGCCGGCCTCGTTCTGCGCGCAGCCGCGTCGAGGAGCCACTGGACCCGCTCTGTCATCAGGCGGCGTTCTTCGCCCTCGAAACTGTCCAGCTCGTCCGCCGCTGCCTGAGCGGCTCGGATGTTCTCCGCTGGTGTAGCGTACACAGGGCGGCTTGCCCCAAACAGGTTGGCGATGGCTACGCCGCGCTGCTGGACCGCGCCCAGGCGGCTGGGCCCCGCTGGGGCCGGCGAGCCGCCGACGGCGCGATCCATCTCCCGCTGGTAGGCTTCTGATAAGCGTCTCATGCTGGCCAGCTTCTTCGCGCCTTCAATGAGCTGATGGCGGCGCGCCTCCAACGTCTCCGCGTCAGCGTCTTCCGGAATGGGCGCAGTTAGGTCTTGTAGCGCTGCGCCGAGTGAGTCGTGTGCTCCTCCGTCGGGGAGCTCGTCATGACTGATGACGAGCACCTCGGTGACGGTGCTTTCGTCGCTCTCCGCGTGAGGGAAAGGTTCGTCGTAGACCACCACATTAATGGGGAACGCGTCGAGCGACGCGGTGTCAGAGTCGACCAGCATCGGGTCGGTGGAGCCCACAGACTCCAAGTCTACGGCAGGCTCGCCGGAAACGTGGAGTTGATCGAGGAGGCCCGCGAGGAGGTTCTCGGAGCCGCCCGTGCCTGCGTCAGATGCAGGCTCGTCGGAGAGGCCAACCTCGCCGACAAGTTCGGCCAGGCAGCTGGCTGCGCAGGCGATTTCGACGCCACGCAGCGCGTCGACGCAAACTCCGTCTGGCGTGCCTGGCTGGCTGCGCTCGCCAGGGAGAAAAAGGGTTCCCGTCCAGAACAGGTCTCCGGACGGTGGTGCACCATGCCCCACGGTGGGAGCCAAATGTCGGGGGTTGGATGCGACATATGCCAAAGGATGGCTTATCATGGTGGGGGCGAGTAGAACGTCGCCGGTGCCCGGAAACGGGATGAGGCGAAGACATGCACGCCGGCGAATCTTACCCAGCTTCAGGGCTCTCTAGGGAGATAATACCCCTACTACTGCTCTGCGGGGTCTCCGCATGATCACTATGGCAAAGTGTCTACACGGTTGCTCCTTGAGTTGTTTCCTGGAGGTAGGAGAGGGCAAGGCTAGCTCTCTCCTTTCTATATGGCCTGGTCTAGGGCTAATGGGTTCCAACCCTTTGCATGGGTGCCTTGGGGGGTTTATATAGGCCTACCCCCCCAGGGGTACAATGGTAATCCGGCAGGACACGGGCCCAGCCGTCAGCGCCTCTGGCCTTCGTCTTCTCTGCCGACCACTGGGGCCCGCCGACTAGCGGGCCTTGCTGACTAGCCTGGTACGGAGCCGACAGGCCGCGTCCGCCGCGGGCGGGTCTTGCCGGCTGCTGATTACTGTAGTCGTGCTTTTGATGACGCGGGCTTGATCACGAGGTCGTGGCAATAGCCCCGCCGCCTGGCGGGCGATCACTATTGCCACTCTCCATCACATCTTGATTAATGTAGGTGATTATGGCATGATAAAAGGATACAAAAGCGTGAGTTTAATGTAGGTGATTATGTATTGCTATACAACTCTCGTTTAAGATTGTTTGCAGGAAAACTTCTCTCTAAATGGGAAGGTCCTTACGTTATCGAGGAGGTCTATCGTTCCGGTGCCATAAAAATCAACAACTTCGAAGGCACAAATCCGAAGGTGGTGAACGGTCAAATAATCAAACATTATATCTCATGTAATACCATAAATGTAGAAACCAATGTTATTGAAACCATAACCCCTGAGGAATACATAAGGACACTTTCCTGAACGTTTCAGACTCTGAAAAGGAATAGGTAGGTGGTACGGTAAGTAAACCGACTCCAAAACAGTTTTTAAGGCAATATTTCTCCGTTTTGGAATATTTAGAAAGATAGAAAAATAAGAAGTAGTCCGGGAAGGACACGAGGGTGGAGGGCGCGCCCTACCCCCCTGGGCGCGCCCCCTACCTCGTGGGCACCTCGTGCGCTCTCCGAACTCCGTTTTCGTACACGACACGTATTTTGGTCGGTAAAAATTCATTATATAACCTCCCGAAGGTTTTGACCACCATATCACGCAAATATCTCTTGTCTTTGTTTTGAGCTGTCCTCCTACAGATAGAGCAACATGTCGTCCCAGGATTTGGAAGGAGAAAGCTATGTGGCCGATTACCTTGTAGATCCTAAGGTCTATGGGGATGTGGAGCATTGTCATTGTACTACGGAAGAAGAAGTGGACTATGAACCCAAGGGAAAGGAGGAGACGAGCTCAGATGAAGATGAAGTCCCACTACCTCAACCTGCGGACATGCATGTGGAGTTCAAAAAGTCAAGACTCTGGGATAGAGTAAAGAAACCTAAGATCGAGTTTATCCCTTTTCGCCTCTTGCAGGAAAACAAGCAGGAACTATGCAAAAAGATATTGAGCCTGGAACAGGAGATCGAGGACCTAAGGGACCAAAATTCTGTCCTCAAGCGCAAATTAAGGAAGAAGCCTACTGTCGGGGGTTGGGTGCGACATATGCCAAAGGATGGCTTATCATGGTGGGGGCGAGTAGAACATCGCCGGCGCCTGGAAACGGGATGAGGCGAAGACATGCACGCCGGCGAATCTTACCCAGCTTCAGGGCTCTCCGGGGAGATAATACCCCTACTGCTGCTCTGCGGTGTCTCCGCATGATCACTATGGCAAAGTGTCTACACGGTTGCTCCTTGAGCTGTTTCCTGGAGGTAGGAGAGGGCAAGGCTAGCTCTCTCCCTTCTATATGGTCTGGTCTAGGGCTAATGGGTTCCAACCCTTTGCATGGGTGCCCTGGGGGGTTTATATAGGCCTACCCCCCAGGGGTACAATGGTAATCCGGCAAGACACGGGCCCAGCCGTCAGCGCCTCTGGCCTCCGTCTTCTCTGCCGACCACTGGGGCCCGCCGACTAGCGGGCCTTGCTGACTGGCTTGGTACGGAGCCGACAGGCCGCGTCCGCCGCGGGAGGGTCTTGCCGGCTGCTGATTACTGTAGCCGTGCTTCTGATGACACGGGCTTGATCACGAGGTCGTGGCAACAGCCCCGCCGCCTGGCGGGCGATCACTATTGCCACTCTCCATCACATCTTGATTAATGTAGGTGATTATGGCATGACAAAGGATACAAAAGCGTGAGTTTAATGTAGGTGATTATGTATTGCTATACAACTCTCGTTTAAGATTGTTTGCAGGAAAACTTCTCTCTAAATGGGAAGGTCCTTACGTTATCGAGGAGGTCTATCGTTCCGGTGCCATAAATATCAACAACTTCGAAGGCACAAATCCGAAGGTGGTGAACGGTCAAATAATCAAACATTATATCTCATGTAATACCATAAATGTAGAAATCAATGTTATTGAAACCATAACCCCGGAGGAATACATAAGGTACACTTTCCGGAATGTTTCAGACTCAGAAAAGGAATAGGTAGATGGTACGGTAAGTAAACCGACTCCAAAACAGTTTTTAAGGCAATATTTCTCCGTTTTGGAATATTTAGAAAGATAGAAAAATAAGAAGTAGTCCGGGAAGGACACGAGGGTGGAGGGCGCGCCCTACCCCCTGGGTGCGCCCCCTACCTCGTGGGCACCTCGTGCGCTCTCCGGACTCCGTTTTCGTACACGACACGTATTTTGGTCGGTAAAAATTCATTATATAACCTCTCGAAGGTTTTGACCACCATATCACGCAAATATCTCTTGTCTTTGTTTTTGAGCTGTCCTCCTACAGATAGAGCAACATGTCGTCCCAGGATTCGGAAGGAGAAAGCTATGTGGCCGATTACCTTGTAGATCCTAAGGTCTATGGGGATGTGGAGCATTGTCATTGTACTACGGAAGAAGAAGAGGACTATGAACCCAAGGGAAAGGAGGAGACGAGCTCAGATGAAGATGAAGTCCCACTACCTCAACCTGCGGACATGCATGTGGAGTTCAAAAAGTCAAGACTCTGGGATAGAGTAAAGAAATCTAAGATCGAGTTTATCCCTTTTCGCCTCTTGCAGGAAAACAAGCAGGAACTATGCAAAAAGATATTGAGCCTGGAACAGGAGATCGAGGACCTAACGGACCAAAATTCTATCCTCAAGCGCAAATTAAGGAAGAAGCCTACTGTCGGGGGTTGGGTGCGACATATGCCAAAGGATGGCTTATCATGGTGGGGGCGAGTAGAACATCGCCGGCGCCTGGAAACGGGATGAGGCGAAGACATGCACGCCGGCGAATCTTACCCAGCTTCAGGGCTCTCCGGGGAGATAATACCCCTACTGCTGCTCTGCGGTGTCTCCGCATGATCACTATGGCAAAGTGTCTACACGGTTGCTCCTTGAGCTGTTTCCTGGAGGTAGGAGAGGGCAAGGCTAGCTCTCTCCCTTCTATATGGTCTGGTCTAGGGCTAATGGGTTCCAACCCTTTGCATGGGTCCCCTGGTGGGTTTATATAGGCCTACCCCCAGGGGTACAATGGTAATCCGGCAGGACACGGGCCCAGCAATCAGCGCCTCCAGCCTCCGTCTTCTCTACCGACCACTGGGGCCCGCCGACTAGCGGGCCTTGCTGACTGGCTTGGTACGGAGCCGACAGGCCGCGTCCGCCGCGGGCGGGTCTTGCCGGCTGCTGATTACTGTAGCCGTGCTTCTGATGACGCGGGCTTGATCACGAGGTCGTGGCAACAGCCCCGCCGCCTGGCGAGCGATCACTATTGCCACTCTCCATCACATCTTGATTAATGTAGGTGATTATGGCATGATAAAAGGATACAAAAGCGTGAGTTTAATGTAGGTGATTATGTATTGCTATACAACTCTCGTTTAAGATTGTTTGCGGGAAAACTTCTCTCTAAATGGGAAGGTCCTTACGTTATCGAGGAGGTCTATTGTTCCGGTGCCATAAAAATCAACAACTTCGAAGGCACAAATCCGAAGGTGGTGAACGGTCAAATAATCAAACATTATATCTCATGTAATACCATAAATGTAGAAATCAATGTTATTGAAACCATAACCCCAGAGGAATACATAAGGGACACTTTCCGGAACGTTTCAGACTCAGAAAAGGAATAGGTAGGTGGTACGGTAAGTAAACCGACTCCAAAACAGTTTTTAAGGCAATATTTCTCCGTTTTGGAATATTTAGAAAGATAGAAAAATAAGAAGTAGTCCGGGAAGGACACGAGGGTGGAGGGCGCGCCCTACCCCCCTGGGCGCGCCCCCTACCTCGTGGGCACCTCGTGCGCTCTCCGGACTCCGTTTTCGTACACATCACGTATTTTGGTCGGTAAAAATTCATTATATAACCTCCCAAAGGTTTTGACCACCGTATCACGCAAATATCTCTTGTCTTTGTTTTGAGCTGTCCTCCTGCAGATAGAGCAACATGTCATCCCAGATTTGGAAGGAGAAAGCTATGTGGCCGATTACCTTGCAGATCCTAAGGTCTATGGGGATGTGGAGCATTATCGTTGTACTACGGAAGAAGAAGAGGACTATGAACCCAAGGGAAAGGAGGAGACGAGCTCAGATGAAGATGAAGTCCCACTACCTCAACCTGCGGACATGCATGTGGAGTTCAAAAAGTCAAGACTCTGGGATAGAGTAAAGAAACCTAAGATCGAGTTTATCCCTTTTCGCCTCTTGCAGGAAAACAAGCAGGAATTATGCAAAAAGATACTGAGCCTGGAACAGGAGATCGAGGACCTAAGGGACCAAAATTCTGTCCTCAAGCGCAAATTAAGGAAGAAGCCTACTGTCGGGGGTTGGGTGCGACATATGCCAAAGGATGGCTTATCATGGTGGGGGCGAGTAGAACATCGCCGGCGCCTGGAAACGGGATGAGGCGAAGACATGCACGCCGGCGAATCTTACCCAGCTTCAGGGCTCTCCGGGGAGATAATACCCCTACTGCTGCTCTGCGGTGTCTCCGCATGATCACTATGGCAAAGTGTCTACACGGTTGCTCCTTGAGCTGTTTCCTGGAGGTAGGAGAGGGCAAGGCTAGCTCTCTCCCTTCTATATGGTCTGGTCTAGGGCTAATGGGTTCCAACCCTTTGCATGGGTGCCCTGGGGGGTTTATATAGGCCTACCCCCCAGGGGTACAATGGTAATCCGGCAGGACACAGGCCCAGCCGTCAGCGCCTCTGGCCTCCGTCTTCTCTGCCGACCACTGGGGCCCGCCGACTGGCGGGCCTTGCTGACTGGCCTGGTACGGAGCCGACAGGCCGCGTCCGCCGCGGGCGGGTCTTGCCGGTTGCTGATTACTATAGCCGTGCTTCTGATGACACAGGCTTGATCACGAGGTCGTGGCAACAGCCCCGCCGCCTGGCGGGAGATCACTATTGCCACTCTCCATCACATCTTGATTAATGGCGCGTGGGCCCCGGAGGAGGGCTCGGCCGATTCCCAGGGGCTGACTCCCACGGGCCCGACTGGCGGTCCTCTTGCTGTCTCCTGGGGTCTCACTAACTGGTGGGACCCGCTGCCTCTGGGCCGTATAGACAAGCCGTCATGGGTGCAGGATTCGGTCCTGCCGTGTTGATGTCAGGGCTGGCATGGCAACAGTGCCACGCCGCACGGAGATCTTCCGGGGTACAGCATGCTGTAGCCATGCCTGCCCTTGGTAGGGGGCAGGAGCGGGCTTCATTATTGTCACTCCCCCGCCCTGTCCCACTTGATGAGGTCGTGGGGGGTGTTGGACTCGCAGGCCGACTCCCCGAAACCGGCTTCTCTGGAAGTCGCTAGGAAGGAGTCGGCTCTCCCTAAAGTCGTCCCTGGGACCGGGCTGTGAGTGGTCAGCCGGCCACCTTGCCGTTGGCTTCTTAAGGGCGGCTCTTCGTCTTGGGGTCTTGAGGGGCGCAGCCCGCCCCGATGTCTTGAAAGGTTCTGGGGCTCGGGTTAGCCTACCCGTGGCCCATTACTCCGACACCTACGCCATCAACAAAACCATCACCTTCTTCACCAAAGAAGAATTGAGTATCTGGTATGGGCACTCCCCTTGGCAACCACCAAGCTTGGGGGAGTGCCCCGGTATCGTATCACCATCACTTTTATCTTTACCGTTTTTCTTAGTTCGATCCGTTTGGTAATATCTTGATCTAGTAAATAAAAGTTCTTAGTATGATCTAGTTGTGAGTTTTGCTTTATAATTCCTCTATATATATAATCGAGTCCGTGGGCTATATATAATAAAGATTAGTGTTGAGTCAAGGGCTTGATTATTTTGCCATGATCCTAAGTGAATAAAAGAAAAGAAAAAGAATAAAAAAGGAAACAAAGAGATCTTATGGATCTTATGGAGAGTAATGAGCTCACATAGAAAAAGTATGGTGAATAAAAGTTGTGGGGAGTTGACAAGCATAGTTTTGGTCATCGTTGCAATTAATAGGAAGTAATAAAGAAAGAGAGGTCTTCACATATAAATATACTATCTTGGACATGTTTTATGATTGTGAGCACTCATTAAAATATGACATGCTAAAGAGTTGACGTTGGACAAGGAAGACAACGTAATGGGTTATGTTTTTTTACATCTGAGATAAATTATATTGTCAGGGATCATCCAACATGGTTGAGCTTGCCTTTCCCCCTCATGCTAGCCAAATTCATCGCACCAAGTAGAGATACTACTTGTGCTTCCAAATACCCTTAAACCAGTTTTGCCATGAGAGTCCACCATACCTACCTATGGATTGAGTAAGATCCTCCAAGTAAGTTGTCATCGGTGCAAGCAATAAAATTGCTCTCTAAATATGTATGACTTATTAGTGTGGGAGAAAATAAGCTTTATACGATCGTGTGATATGGAAGAAATAAAAGCGACATACTGCATAATAAAGGTCCATATCACAAGTGGAAATATAAAGTGACGTTCTTTCGCATTAAGATTTTGTGCATCCAACCATAAAAGCGCATGACAACCTCTGCTTCCCTCTACGAAGGGCCTATCTTTTACTTTTATCTCCTACCTTACATAAGAGTCATGGTGATCTTCACCCTTCCTTTTTACATTTTATCCTTTGGCAAGCACAGTATGTTGGAAAGATCCTCGCATATATGGCTAATTGGATGTGAGTTTTCATGAACTATTATTGTTGACATTACCCTTGAGGTAAAACGTTGGGAGGCAAAACTATAAGCCCCTATCTTTCTTTGTGTCCGATTAAAACTCCATAACCATAAGTATTGCGTGAGTATCAGCAATTGTGAAAGACTATATGATAGCTGAGTATGTGGACTTGCTAAAAAGCTCTTATACATTGACTCTTTCCTATGTTATGATAAATTGCAATTGCTCCAATGACTGAGATTATAGTTTGTTAGTTTTCAATGAAGTTTACGATTCATACTTGAAATTGTGATTGAATTATTACTCTAGCATAAGAAATCATATGACAAGAATTATGTAGGTTGCTATTCTAAGAATGATCATGATGCCCTCATGCCCGTATTTTATTTTTATCGACACCTCTATCTCTAAACATGTGGACATATTTTTCGATTTCGACCTTCGCTTGAGGACAAGCGAGGTCTAAGCTTGGGGGAGTTGATACATCAATTTTGCATCATGCTTTTATATCGATATTTATTGCATTATGGGTTGTTATTACACATTATGTCACAATACTTATGCTTATTCTCTCTTATTTTACAAGGTTTACATAAAGAGGGAGAATGCCGGCAGCTGGGATTCTGGGCTGGAAAAGGAGCAAATATTAGAGACCTATTCTGCACAACTCCAAAAGTCCTGAAATTTCATGGAAGACGTTTTCAGAATATATAAAAAATACTGAGCGCAAGAAGTTCACCAGGGGGGGGCCACACCCTGCCCATGAGGGTGCGGGCGCGCCCCCTACCTCGTGGGCGCCCTGGTGGCCCTCCGATGTCCATCTTCTGCTATATGAAGTCTTTCGATGAGAAAAAAATCATAAGCCATCTCCTCGGACGAAACTCCGCCGCCACGAGGCAGAACCTTGGCGGAACCAATCTAGGGCTCCGGCAGAGCTGCTATGCCGGGGAAACTTCCCTCCGGGAGGGGGAAATCATCGCCATCGTCATCACCAACGCTCCTCTCATCGGGAGAGGGCAATCTCCATCAACATCTTCATCAGCACCATCTCCTCTCAAAACCCTAGTTCATCTCTTGTATCCAATTCTTGTCTTCAAGTCCGGGATTGGTGCTAGTAGGTTGCTAGTAGTGTTAATTACTCCTTGTAGTTGATGCTAGTTGGTTTATTTGGTAGAAGATCATATGTTCAGATCCTATATGCATATTAATACCCCTCTGATTATGAACATGATTATGCTTTGTGAGTAGTTACGTTTGTTCCTGAGGACATGGGAGAAGTCTTGCTATTAGTAGTCATGTGAATTTGGTATTCGTTTGATATTTTGATGAGGTGTATGTTGTCTCTCCTCTAGTGGTGTTATGTGAATGTCGACTACATAACACTTCACCATTATTTGGGCCTAGAGGAAGGCATTGGGAAGTAATAAGTAGATGATGGGTTGCTAGAGTGACAGAAGCTTAAACCCTAGTTTATGCGTTGCTTCGTAAGGGGCTGATTTGGATCCATATGTTTCATGCTATGGTTAGGTTTACCTTAATACTTTTGTTGTAGTTGCGGATGCTTGCAATAGAGGTTAATCAGAAGTGGGATGCTTGTCCAAGTAAGGACAGTACCCAAGCACCGGTGCACCCACATACCAAATTATCAAAGTACCGAATGTGAATCATATGAATGTGATGAAAACTAGCTTGACAATATTCCCATGTGTCCTCGGGAGCGCTTTACATCATATAAGAGTTTGTCCAGGCTTGTCCTTTGCTACAAAAAGGAATTGGCCACCTTGCTGCACTTTATTTACTTTTGTTACTTGTTGCTCGTTACAAATTATCCTATCACAAAACTATCTGTTACCACTTATTTCAGTACTTGCAGAGAATACTTTGCTGGAAACCGCTTATTATTTCCTTCTGCTCCTTGTTGGGTTCGACACTCTTACTTATCGAAAGGACTAGATAGATCCCTTATACTTGTGGGTCATCAGCGCGCCCCCTACCTTGTGGCCTCCTGGTTGATGTCTTGATGTAGGGTCCAAGTCCTTTGGATCATGTTCATTCCGAAAATCACGTTCCCAAAGGTTTCATTCCATTTGGACTCCGTTTGATATTCTTTTTCTGCGAAACCCTAAAATTGGCAAAAAACAGCAATTCTGGGCTGGGCCTCCGGTTAAAACGTTAGTCCCAAAATAATATAAAAGTGTATAATAAAGCCCAATAATGTCCAAAACAGAATATAATATAGCATGGAACAATAAAAAATTATAGATATGTTGGAGACTTATCAGTCACGGATGTGTCTTTTTTTTGTTGTGAAGTGAATAATTCATAGGCATTTCTTGACGTTTACCGATATTACCTATTCTTTGACATTCATCACAAGATAAGACGAACTTACGAGCATCCTTGAAGAGAGTAGGCCAATAAAACCCGGATTGCAATACCTTGTGAGCAGTGATGTCTTCCGCATGATGTCCTCCATAAGCTTCGGAGTGACATTTCCGTAGGATTTGTCCCTGTTCATGTTCAGGTACACAACGTCTAATAATACCATCTACTCCTTCTTTATAAAGATGTGGGTCATCCCAAAAGTAGTGTCTTAAATCATAGAAGATTTTTTTTCTTTTGTTGGTATGTAAAGCTAGGGGTATGTATTTAACAACAATATAATTAGCATAGTTAGCATATCAAGGTGTACTATTAGAAACATTTATTGCAGCTAATTGCTCATCAGGAAAACTATCATCAATAGGTTGTGGGTCATCAAGAATATTTTCAAGCCTAGACAAGTTATCAACTACGGGGTTCTCCGCTCCTTTTCTATCAGTGATATGCAAATCAAATTCTTGTAGCAAGAGAACCCACCTAATGAGTCTAGGTTAGCATCTTTCTTTTCCATAAGATATTTTATAGTAGCATGAACATTGTGGACAATAACTTTAGAATCAACAATGTAAGATTTGAATTTATCACAAGCAAACACCACTGCTAAGAATTCTTTTTCAGTAGTAGCATAATTTCATTGAGCACTGTCTAGAGTTGTACTAGCACAATCACTAGCATCACACATAATTTCAAAAGGCAGGTTGAAAGGATCGAGATGGACCTAGAGGGGGGGGTGAATAGGTACAATTATAAAATTTTAATTATGACTTAGCAATTTTAGGCAATAATGCGGAATATGAAAGTGAGCCTAACAATTGTAAGAGTAGTACTAAGTGCTATGCAAGTAACACAAGTATGTAAGTAAGCAACCGCAATATGATATAAGTAAATGCTAAGAGACAAGTAACCACAAGTAGAGAGTTAGGGTTAGGAATAACTGCAACTCCGGGAGGCTCAGCGGTAGTACCGCCCTCTGCGGGGCTGTTTAGTGGGGCAACGGTTGGATTATTGCCCCCACTATAAAAGGGGGTCCCCTTCTTCCCCGTTGACCTACCTCTTCCCTCTCAAGCTCCATTAATGCTCCAAGCTCCATTTTTGCCCGATCTATCTCTCTAGCCAATCAAACTTGTTGATTTGCTTGGGAGTGGTTGAGAAGGCCCCGATCTACACTTCCACCAAGAGATTTTCGATTCCCCCACCTATCCCTAGCGGATCTTGTTACTCTTGGGTGTTTGAGCACCCTAGACGGTTGAGGTCACCACGGAGCCATAGTCCATTGTGGTGAAGCTTCGCGGTATTGTTGGGAGCCTCTGATTAAGTTGTGGAGATTGCCCCAACCTTGTTTGTAAAGGTCTGGTCGCCTCCTTCAAGGGCACCAATAGTGGGATCACGACATCTCGCATTGTGTGAGGGCGTGAGGAGAATATGGTGGCCCTAGTGGCTTCTTGGGGAGCATTGTGCCTCCACACCGCTCTAACGGAGACGTACTTCCCCTCAAAAGGAAGGAACTTCGGTAACACATCCTCGTCTTCACCGGATCCACTCTTGGTTATTTCTTACCTTTACTTATGCAAGCTCTTTAGTGTTACGTCTCTTACTTGCTTGTTTGTTTGTTGTTATTGCATCATATAGGTTGCTCACCTAGTTGCACATCTAGACAACCTACTTTGATGCAAAGTTTAATTTGGTAAAGAAAAGTTAAAAATTGTTAGTTGCCTATTCACCCCCCCCCCCTCTAGTCAACCATATCGATCCTTTCAGTTGGTATCAGAGCCTCGTCTCTTTATTAAGGACTTTACCGTCCGAAGAGTATGGTTGATACCGTAGACGGTCTGGAGGAACACTCCGGTGTGAATCCGATCTCGTCTACGGGCGATGGGGAAACCCCGGTCTCTCGTGAGGAGTTCAATGTGGCCTTGGAGACATTGAAAACCTCCATGACGACTGAGGTTGAAAGCATGTTTACTAAATTCCTTGAAGGGCTTAAACTATCCACCGCACCGTTGAAAGTGGGTAATCCCACCGACAAGGTGACGGATGCTACCTCTGATAAGGGGGAAGCTAGTAGTGAATAGGCTCCTTCTTCTAGTGGTAAGAATGGCACCGGCATCTTTGCTCATGTGGAACCACCACTTGTTTATGGTGGACCGGTTCCTTCCACTCATTTGAATCATGCCGGTCCTCCCCCTAAGATTGTGAAAAATAAGGACTTTGATTCTTGGGTTTACCGCTTTAAACGTCATTTAAATCATGTGAACACTAAGAATCATTGAAGAAGGTTTCCATCCGCATGATCCAAGCAACTTCACTCCTCGATAAGCCGCGGATAATCAATTCAATGAGAATGCTCTCTTCATCATTCAAGATGCAATTCCACCCGAAGATCTACCTCTTCTTCGGCCCTTCGCCTTGGCCAAAGACGCATGGCTTTGTGTTGTCTCACTCTACCAGGGAAGCGCAAGCATTCAACGATCCAACTATGAAGTGGAGAAAGATGAGGCCGATGAGTTTGCAATGAAAGAAGATGAAGAACCTCGTGAGCTTTATCAGAGAGTAACCAAACTCGCGGTCTCACTCCGAGATCACGGGATCAATGACATGGATGACAATTGGATCAAGCGCAAATTCCTCAAGGCAATGATGCCCTACCACAAGGCCATGTCCTCCGTCATTCGTCAAAGGCCGGACTTCCACACTTTGACCTCAAGCGAAGTGTTGGATGAGTTTGTGGCCATGAACATTTTGGACAAGACCGCCGACAATGCGGTGCTTCATTCTCAAAGGGCAAGAAATCCCAACCTTGCATTGAAGGCCAAGGTCTGCGTTGAAGAAGAAGAAGAGGAAGAAGAGGAGAGCAACCCCGAAGATACAAAGTATGCGTATCATGAACGCATGGCACTTGCTTCAAGGCAATTTTGGAGCAAGAAAAACTCAAGGCCAAACTTTAACAAAAACAACTCAAGTGGCACGAAGAGCAAGCAACATGTAAGGACTTGCTACAATTGTGGCAATGTGATTCATTTTGTTGTGGAGTGCCCGTATGAAAAGAGGGAAGACAATGGTGGCAAGCTCATCCAAAAGGACAAGCCCAAGTCGTTCCCCAACAAGAGCAACTTCACCAAGAAGACTCCTCCCAAGGCATTGGTGGTACAAGAAGAGTACAATGAGGATGATGACGATGATGAAGATGGTGAGTCGGTTGCCATGGCCTCAGTTGCCATTGCGACGACTCCACGGGTGTCTCTCTTTGACTCACCCAATGAGAGCATCATTGCCAAGTGCCTCATGGCTAAAGCCACCAACAAGGTAACCTCCAACATGAAAAATACCATCATTAATCATCCGTCTTTGATGTATAGCATTGATGAACATGAGGGAGCTAATGTGGAGGTGAATGAGTTTGAGGCCTTTATGGGCAAACTTAAGGGTAAATCCAAGAAGCACGTTGTTGCTCTCTTGGAACAACTTGGTGAAGCCAATGACATGATCGAGGCTCACGACGATACCATCTCTATGATGGAAGGGCATAATCGTGACTATGCCGATGAGATCTCGGATCTTTCCAATGCTCTTGAGGAAGAGCATGGTCTTCGTTTGGCTCTTGAGGAGTCACACAACGTTGATCATGCTAAGTTAAAGAAAGATTTTGATCATGTTCTCATTGTTTCTCGTGTGCTAAACTCCAAGAAGGCCAAACTTGAGGTTGATCTTGCTAGACTCAAAGAGGAGTTTGATCTACTTGACAAGGCTCACAAAGTCTTGAAGGGTGCTCATGCTAGCCTCAAAGAGTCTCATGATCAACTTCAAGTAAAGCTAACCAAGGAAAGAGCCACTTTTCCTCGTATGATGTTAATTGAGAATGCAAATGCTACTAACCCGTGTTGTGAGCATGTGCATCTTGTTGAGGAGAGCGCTAAGCTAAAGGTGCAACTTGAGAAAGGTCTTGCGTCTTGCATACAAGGCAAGAAGAACCTCAACGACCTCTTGACCAACCTAAAGGGAGTTGTGGCCAAGGAAGGGATTGGGTATGTGCCCAAGTCCAAGAACAAGAAGAAGAATGACAAGGCCAAACGACCTCCTCCTCTCATGCAAACCTTTGTGAAGGAGGGAGAGAGTGCTTCCAAGGACAAGAAGAACAATGTGAAGGGTGGCAGTGTCAAAAAGGGCAATGCCACCCCTTCCATCAAAGCCGACTACTTCAATCCTTCTTATTGTTATGTCGTGCTAGTGATGGGCATGTTTATGCCAAATTTGTTGGTTCTCCTCATGAGTACATTGAATGGTCTATTTGGGTTCCAAAGACCCTTGTTACTAACAATAGACGACCCATTACAAAATGATTACCTAAAACCAAGCATTGATCTCTTGTAGGTGTTTGCTTCCGGTGGGGGGATCATGGTTGCTCGATAGCGGAGCTACAAATCATATGACCGGAACCAAGAACTTGGTGGTGGACGTGCACAATATTCCATCTATGCCCACCAATGTCGAGTGGGGTGACGCCTCATCTTCTAAGGTATTGGGACTTGGCAAGGTAGTCATCTCTCATGATCTCACAATCGAGAAGGTCATGCTTGTTGAGTCCCTTGCATACAATTTACTTTCCGTTCGTCGACTTGCAATCATGGGCTTTGCCACTTTCTTTGATATTGATACCGTGGCCCTCTTGTGGAGAAAGACTCTTAAAGTAGCCTTTGTTGGGCATGTCGAGAACGGTCTATATGTGATTAACTTCTCGGAGCGACCCACTAAGACCGCGACATGCCTAATGGCTAAAGTTGATGTGGGGTGGCTTTGGCATCGCCATTTATCCCATGTCAATATGAGATCTTTGCAAAGTCTTCTCAAGGGGGACCATGTCCATGGACTAACGAATGTTAGTTTTGCTAAAGATCGTGCTTGCAGTGCTTGTATCGAAGGAAAGCTACATGAGAAGGCGCACCCTCCCACGACTATCATTTACTCAAAGAGGCCTTTGGAGCTCCTTCACTTGGATCTCTTTGGGCCTCCATCCTTCGATAGTCTTGGGGGTAGGAAGTATTGCTTGGTGATTGTGGATGACTACTCAAGATACACTTGGGTGTATTTCTTCAAGAGGAAGAGCGAGACCCAACAAACCGTCATTGACTTTGCAAATGAAGCACAACGTCAACACAATGCAAAGATCTTGACAATAAGAAGTGACAACGGCACCGAGTTCAAGAACTACACCTTGGATGAGTTTCTTAGTGATGAGGGGATCAATCATCAATATTCCGCACCTTACACCCCTCAACAAAACGGTGTTGCGGAGAGGAAAAACCGGACGTTGATGGATGCGGCAAGGACCATGATGGCGGAGTTCAAGTCTCCATACAACTTTTGGGCCGAAGCCATCAACACCGCGTGTCATGCATCCAATCGGCTCTACCTCCGCAAGGGCTTGAACAAGACTCCATATGACATACTCACCGGTAACAAGCCCAACCTCAAGTACTTTCGGGTGTTCGGGTGTAAGTGTTTCATTCTCAAGAAAGGTGTTCGGTTGTCTAAATTTGAAGCTAGAGCTTATGAGGGCATATTTGTTGGTTATGCTACAAACTCTCATGCTTAGCGTGTCCTCAATAAATCCACGGGACTTATTGAGGAGACGTGTAACGTGGAGTTTGATGAGAATAACGGCTCCCAAGTGGAGCAAAGTGGCACTTGTGATGTAGGTGATGAAATTCCTCCTCAAGCCATAAGAAGAATGGGTGTTGGTTTTATCCTACCCATTGAGGAACCCCTTGTGGCCGAAGGAGAAGGACAATGTTCCACTCAAGTGGAGCCATCACCAACCCAAGTCCCACACGCTTCCGAAGAACAACGTGAAGGCCCTCATCCTCAAGAACAAGACCAAGGGCAAGATCATGCTCAAGACGGTGTTGACACACCAAGTGATTCCCAAGGTCAAGTTCTCTCCTCCGAGCAAGTTCAAGAACAAGAACAAGCTCAAGACGACGCTCAAGATGATCAAGTGACCACTCCTCGTCTCACCCCCGAGGAGGAATTGGAGCGTCGTGCCGCCAAGGTTGCTTCCAAGCTCTCCACCAAGGAACATCTCATGACGAATGTGCTTGGAAGCTTAAGAAAGGGGGTAAGCACTCATAGACAATTAGCAAACTATTGTGAACATCACGCGTTTGTCTCCTGTGTCGAACCCCACAAGGTCTATGAGGCGCTCGAAGATCCGGATTGGCTCAATGCCATGCATGAAGAACTCAACAATTTCCAGCGCAACAAAGTGTGGAGATTGGTGCCAAGACCGACCGGGAACCACAATGTCATTGGAACCAAGTGGATATTTAAGAACAAGCAAGATGCCCATGGGATTATCATTCGCAACAAGGCTCGTTTGGTAGCACAAGGCTACTCCCAAGTCGAGGGTATCGACTACGGTGAAACCTTTGCTCCTGTTGCACGTCTTGAATCCATAAGCATGTTGATTGCATATGCTTCTCATCATAACTTTAAGTTACAACAAATGGATGTGAAGAGTGCTTTTCTTAATGGTCCTATTAATGAATTGGTTTATGTCAAGAAACCCCCCGGGTTCGAGGATCCCTACTTTCCCGATCATGTGTATCAACTCGATAAGGCACTCTATGGCCTTAAACAAGCCCCACGTGTGCGGTATGTCCACCTTACCGAGTTGTTACAAGACCGTGGTTTTGAAGTTGGGCTAATCGACCCCACTCTTTTTACTAAGAAGGTCAAAGGGGAATTGTTTGTGTGCCAATTATATGTTGATGATATTATCTTTGGTTCCCCTAACAAAGCTTTCAATGAGGAATTTGCCGCTCTCATGACCTCAAAGTTCGAGATGTCTTCCATGGGAGAGTTGAAGTTCTTTCTAGGGTTCAAAGTGAAGCAAAGAAGAGAAGGAACCTTCATCAACCAAGACAAATACACTCAAGACATGCTCAAGAGATTCAAGCTAAGTGATGTCAAGCCGGCTTCCACTCCAATGCCCACCAAGTGCCAACTTGACATTGATCCCAATGGTAAAGCGGTGGATCAAAAGGTATATCACTCCATGATTGGATCCTTGCTTTACCTTTGTGCATCTAGACCGGATATCATGTTGAGTGTGGGAATTTGTGCATGGTTTCAAGCCGCACCTAAGGAAAGTCACTATGTGGCGGTCAAACGAATCTTTCGATATTTGGCTCATACCCTAAACTTTGGCTTATGGTACCCAAGAGGAGCAAACTTCAAGCTTGTAGGGTATTCGGATTCTGATTGGGCGGGAGACAAAGTGGATAGGAAGTCCACTTCCGGAGGGTGCCAATTCCTTGGTTGCTCTTTGGTAAGTTGGTCTTCCAAAAAGCAAAGTTGTGTGTCTCTCTCGTCCACCGAAGCGGAGTATGTAGCGGCCGGTAGTTGTTGTGCACAACTCTTATGGATGAGGCAAACTTTAAAGGATTACTGTCGGTGTCAAAACTGGCGGATCTCGGGTAGGGGGTCCCGAACTGTGCGTCTAAGGCGGATGGTAATAGGAGGCAGGGAACACGATGTTTTACCTAGGTTCGGGCCCTCTTGATGGAGGTAAAACCCTACGTCCTGCTTGATTGATATTGATGATATGGGTAGTACAAGAGTAGATCTACCACGAGATCAGAGAGGCTAAACCCTAGAAGCTAGCCTATGGTATGATTGTTCTTCTGTATGTTGTATATTCTATCGACTAGCCTGGCCCTGGTTTATATAATGCACCAGAGGCCTAGGTTAACAAGAGTCCTAGCCGAATACACCAGTGGGGAGAAGTCCTTGTCTTGATCGCAAAGTCTTTGTGGAATCTTCCTTGTATGCGGCAGCTGTCTGAACTGGCCCATGAGTATACGGCCATGGGGGGCCTCCGCCCAATCTAATAGATCGGGAGACGACGTGGTGAGTACCCCCTAGTCCAGGACACCGTCAGTAGCCCCCTGAACCGGTCTTCAAGTTAGGGACGCTCCTCGATTCTTCCGAACTGTTCTTCATCTTCGGTCGTCGGTCTTGAAAACTGGTTCAACAAATCTTCTCATCTTCGATCTTGAGGATCGCCGAAATGCATTCGACGAGTTTATATGCCGGGTATCCGAGGAGCCCCTTTAAGTTTCCGGCCTTTATCAATGCCTTATTATTTTTATGCCACACCTCGGGTTTGAAGTTGTTCCCGGGAGGCAGTGTCCTCTTGCGTCCAAGCTCTAACGCCGGACTGTATTCGAGGTATCTTTTGCAGCCGAGCACCAATGCCGGACCGCTTCCCAGCTCTAACGCCGGAATGTATCCGAGCTCCAACGCCGGACTATATCCGAGGTGTGATATCACCTTGGTTCAAAAAAGTTTGAAGGAGTTTAGCCGAGCTTAACGCCGGAAATGCCTTCTACGGAGCCAGCCACTCGCGCTCGAGCTTTATGCCGGACTGCTTCCGAGGTGGTGCACCACCCCGAATGTGGGTCGATTTTTGTGAATATTTTTTGTTGGTGCAATTTATTCTCTGCCGAGATATATAGCCAGTAGCCCTCAAGGTGTGTATCGGTATAAAGACCGAGATGCACCCGAAGGATGACATAAGACCGCTGATCCTAGTAGCCGCTGAGACTCAGGTTGATTTGCAAAATCGGACTGAGGATCAAGTCCAAGCTCGCCAGAATACTTCGGGACACTAAAAGTGGCGTGCTCAGTCCTCGAGACTCAGGTTGGGTGCGGCCGACCAACCTGAGGATCAAAATCTCCTCGAAAACTATATTGCACATAAAATTTTCTGCATTGGACAAGCAATGCAGTAGCCCCCGAGACACTGGTCGGGTGGCAACACCAGATCAGGGGATCGATGTGCCCCTTTAATATTTGTAAATAATAAGCCCGGAGCCCAGTAGCCCCCGAGCCTTAATGCGGGCACGGGTGGCCGAATTAAGGACCAATATCCATAGTAAAATCACAAATTATGTGTAATGACTCTATGTATCCAAGTACTTTACGTCATTAATGCTCAGATCTACACTGTACAAAACTTTGTTAACCGACCATCGGCTTCCACCTCCTCGTCCAGTAGCCGAGGAGTGTTGTCCTACTTTATAAAACCTTTATGAGGGCAAAGATTTACAACAAACAAGGCAATCTGGCCATACGGTTTTATAAACAAAGGTACGCAGAGAGTTATATTACTGTTTAACAGAAGAAATGTCTTCCAAAGAAAATAGTCCCGCTATCGGTTCCTTTCTTTGGGTTGTCATGCTAAGCATGATCATTAAACCTCAGCTCTAATGTAAGAACAAAATATCGAGGATTTAGTTTGGGAGGCCAGTTAATAGCCCCCGGTAGTGTTTGGCGACAGTCGGGGTCAAGCCGTAAACACTTCGGCCAATGTTATGAACGGCCCGTCATTTAACATAGTCATCGGATCGCTGACTAGTTTATGCTTATTGTGACAGTCAGTTTTCGGCTTTCTCCACTGAGGTGCTTAACCATGTGAGCTGGAAGCACAATCGCAGTGGTTCTCCCTTTGCACGCCTAGCCGAACAAAACAGAACGTAGGAAGCAAGTGCAGGAGCCGGGCAACCCAACTATTGACCGAAGACACAATTCGAAACCGATGCATATATAGCAATATCTGAGAATGTTTTTGCCGAATCCCTAAAGGTGTCCGGCGTTGCACTGCAAGACTAATGCTGGAAAAGCACAAATAGTTTAAAAGTGCCAAAAAGCTTGGAAAACCAAGAAATGTCAGTAAAAACATGACGTCCGAACAAGATCAAGTGTTTGGTGCCAATCCGAAAATTGGTCTTAGAAAAAAGAAGTGCTTCTGTCGTGCTTTAGCATGATACATCCTATCTCAAGACTTTGAGCGGGTCAGCCTACGGCTTTAACCTCCTATCCCGAGGGCGGAGTACTTCTCATTAGGCCAGTTTAGCAAACTAAACTCTAGCGGCTTTGAGAGAGAAATTAGGCTCCCCGGCTAGTGACCGCACACTCGTGTAGAAAAAAGGAGTGATAAATAATAATAATAAAACTTTGCAACGACTAAGAAGAAGAACAATTATTATAAAACGGCTCAAATAAACTTAAGAGCCCCCAAGTGACTTGAGTAAAAGAATGATTCCCTGTACCGAAGTACTTATATCATATCTATGTTCAACCGAACTTTAAACGCGTCTTAACCGACCGTTGGCTTCTCCCTCTTTGGTCAAGGACCGAAAAGTGTTATGTACTCCATCTGTCGAGAATATCGACGGTGTTTCCAATAACCAGGCAATCAGGTCATAAGGCTGTAACAGACAAAGCGCGCTCAGGGAACTTATACTATATTACTGCAAAGTGTAAGAAGCATCTTCGAAGAAAATAGTACCCCCACCGATACCTTTCTTCGGTGCTCATTGTTATTATGAGACTTGTGCAATAGATTTTTTGTACTCATGAGTTCCGTTGTGTGCCGACCATCATTGAAAACAATAAGAGCGCTAGCTTTCGGCTTCACCCGGTCTGAGGTCCGGCTCGGGTGACCCGATCGTGACAATCGCAGAGGAGCTCCCTTTACTCCCTAGCCGAACAATCGGGAACGTAGGGGTAAACACAGGAGCTAGGCAACCCAACTTGCAAATCGCTTAAGTCAATATGGTGCATATTGTGGCGTAATACACGAACAAGGAACGAAGCCGTACAAGTATAATCATATGCAAGAGGAAAAGCTTCATAAAGGAAGCCCCCAATTAAACGGGGTATTTGAATTTCTGCGTCACAAACAAAGTTTGGACAAGGAAATTTTTTACAAGCAATTTTTTTACAAAAAAGTATAATTCTTGGTCGAACCGAACACAAGTTAGAAATTAAAGTTTTGAGCATGAAAGCGACTTAGTTGGTTAATGTGTTTGGTATTGATGACGCGGTCCGAGCTTGATGCGGGGCAAGGTTCCATCCCCCAAGCCGGTCCCGAGGTGGCGGAGCAGAGAGCTCGACACGCCGAAGTGGTGACATAGCACGATCAATGCAGACCGGCAGAGTGACGCCAAAGTCCCCGGATCATTTTCCTGTGCACAAAAAATAGTGCAAACTAGAGATAATAGTAATAATGATAATTAAAAAATGTTGCATAATAAATAATTTATGCAAAGTGAGGAATAGAAGAAATATGGCCTGGCGCCGAAGTCAATGTCGATGCAGGGCGTCGGCGTGATGTAGTAAAGGCGTGGCAAAGCCTGAATTCACAGGCCGGTCCGAGCTCCGGATGCGGCGTTCGCCGAACTATGTACGGAAACTGATCGAACCACCACGCGACCGTCCTTAATGCGGCCACCTTTTGATAGACCTGTGTACATATCATGGACAAACCAGAGTAATAATTCCTTGGAAAAAATGAACCCAAACAAGCAAAAAATACTGGGATTAATAGCACCTGGTTTATTTGTTGTAGCAATCTGAAGGAAGGTGATTCCCAAAATTGGGACTCGCTCCGCACACCCATTGCCTGATGGGAGATAAAACGACGGCATGGCAATGCTGGTAAAGGTTGACTCGCCGAGGCAAAGCCCTCAGCCCAGCTAACATGACGGAGCTAGTCGGCTAGTGACGCCGAAGCGTCCGGAGTAGGTTGATGAAGAGATGGCGAAGCCCCTGTTCCAGCCGAGATGTCAAAGCCTCGACGTCAGCCGATGAGTTGAAGTAGGTCGGCGTGATGGACACCAGCTTGAAGAAGCAATAGTGCGGCCCTGTCGATGCAGGTCGTGACGTGGTCGATGCCGGCTTGATGAAGTGACCGTGCGGCGATGCCGGTATGCCCGCTCTGTGTAATCCATGGGGCGGTGATGTTGATGATGATTTATCCTTCGTGATGCCGGACTCTTGTTCGGCTTGCCGAGATGATGATCCGAAGAAGTTGAGCTTGGCCAAAGTGACGACGTGTCTAGCACAGGTCGGCAGCCGTGGAGTAATATTGCCGGACTGGTTTGACACCAGCATGATGTTGAAGGTCATGTTCAAAAGATCTTAAAGTTAGTGGGGTGTGTTCGGCAACAAAACACAATACCCCATACAAAACTTCCTTCAAAAGGAATGTCCGAAATCCCGTTCATAAAAATGATGAATTCGGGTCGGATTCGTTTTCGTGCAGAAAATAGATCCGAAAACTGATGCACTAATCGGAAGGTTCCCGTAGTTTGGACGGTCATATCGAGCTGAAATTTTGAGAGGTGGTAGATATAGGAATTCCGCAGCCGATCAACGGTTGGATCTTTCAAAGAACGTCCGAGCTAGAAGCTGGACACCACGCCCTAAACTCATCCAAATTCCCATCCAGATTTGACAGGGCTCCGGTATATCGTGGATTACCAGAGATTCCTCCATCGGAACTCGACGAAATTTTCCAGGGTTGTTATAGTCCCAATTCCGCACAATTCCACCAAAGCGATCGTGAAAGCGATACTCGAGGAGGTGGTGGCGGCAGATACGAGTTCGCTGTCCAAAAAAACAGCACGGTCGCTTGAGGGCAATGTTGACGTTGAGCCCCCGAGCTCCATAGATAATTCCTTCGTGATCTTGATAGAGATCGGAGTTGATGTTTGATGAAGGCCCTCGTCCGAACATGGTGATCCGAACACGGGGCGCAATTCTTGGTCGAACCAAGGTGACCAGTCGAACTAGTGACGAAGACGCCGAAGTCGCAGTTGATCTGTAGCCGAGCCATCGATCCTTTTGTCGATCACACACCGGAACTCTCAATGAGAGCACCAATGTCGGTGTCAAAACCGGCGGATCTCGGATAGGGGGTCCCGAACTGTGCGTCTAAGGCGGATGGTAACAGGAGGCAGGGGACACGATGTTTTACCCAGGTTCGGGCCCTCTTGATGAAGGTAAAACCCTACGTCCTGCTTGATTGATATATGATATGGGTAGTACAAGAGTAGATCTACCACGAGATCAGAGAGGCTAAACCCTAGAAGCTAGCCTATGGTATGATTGTTGTTCTGTATGTTGTATATTCTATCGACTAGCCTGGCCCTAGTTTATATAATGCACCAGAGGCCTAGGTGTACAAGAGTCCTAGCCGAATACGCCGGTGGAGAGAAGTCCTTGTCTTGATCGCCAAGTCTTTGTGGAATCTTCCTTGTATGCGGCAGCTGTCCGAACTGGCCCATGAGTATACGGCCATGGGGGGCCTCGGCCCAATCTAATAGATCGGGAGACGACGTGGTGAGTACCCCCTAGTCCAGGACACCGTCAATTACGTTGTCATTTGTGACAAAGTGCCTCTTTGGTGTGACAATGAAAGTGCCATCAAGATCTCTCTCAACCCGGTGCAACACTTCTAGACGAAGTATATTGAGATTCGGTATCCCTTCATCCGGGATCACATTAGGCGAGGAGAGATCGAGCTCAACTATGTCAACACTCCTGATAACCTTATAGATATTTTCACGAAGCCCTTGGATGAAGCAAGATTTCGCGAGTTAAGGCATGAGCTAAATATCATTGACTCGAGCAATGTGACTTGAACCCTTGCACACCCCACCACACTCAATTTGTTGTCTAGTTTAGATGTAGGCATGGACATAGGGGGAGTGTTGTTCCCTCAATGAACTCTCCCTCCCCCCATTATGCTTAAATTGATCAAGTCTTTCACATTAGCCATTGTTGATGGTACTTGTGCTTCAAAGACGAGTTTTGGTCATGGGCCCAAGGTTAAAATCTTCGCGGCGCCATACCTCTTGACTCAAATATAGGTGGCCTCGGCCACCGCCCTCTCATGAAGAGTTGTGTCTTGGCCTCTTGCTGGTGTGTTCTCTCTTCTTCTTGCCTTTTGTTCTCTCTTTTTCGAGCTAAGTCGTGTTGTTTAGTTGCCGTGGCGTGCTGGGCGGTACTACCGCTGGTGGTGCGCGGTACTACCGCTCATAAGCGGTACTACCGCCCCCCAGCGCGGTACTACCGCTGTGGGACGGGACCATGGGGTTATATCGGGGCAGGAGGAGGTTTCTTCTCCCCCATACCCATTTGCTTCGCCCCCTCGTTCCTCTTCCTCTCTCCAGCCATGCATCACCATGGGAGGGCTCCGGCGGATCTTCGTCTCTGGGGCGTCCCTCTCCATTTCCTTCGGTGGAGTCGATCCCCACCTCGTTCTCTTGCCATGGATGCCGGTATTGCCCCCGTTCCTTCTCTCCTTTTGTCTCGTTTTCAGATCTTGCATCTTAGGGGCAATGGTGGGTGCATCTCTAGATTTTTGGCTAAATCTAGGCTTGAGTAGGTTGGAGAAGGCAACTAGACTATCTAGATTAGAGTTTGGTAGGAATATTTTTGAATTTGGCAGGCCGGTAGTGCCGGATCGGACCACAGTAGTAGGGAACTGTTGTTTCCCCGCCTCGAGCGGTACTACCGCTCTCTTTGGAGCGGTACTACCGCGTGCATGTTGCGGTACTACCGCTGTCTGCCAAGTTCCATCATGTTCCTGCCATACCTTGATCCTTTTGTTGTGTTTGTTGGCTTATGCTCATTCTTTCTGGTTGTTTTGCGTGTTCTTGTGTGTGGTTCCAGGTGATGAACATGCTGAGCGTCAAGCTCGCCGTGTCAACCCCGGGCGTGCAACGTCAAAGCGCTAACGCACCTCTGAGCCAGCAGATGGTTCCTCTAGCACTCAACCGCCACCAGCAGGCGCATCCGCAAGTGCTCCTCCACCACCTCAGCAGTCGAAGAGATCCTCCAACAAGCCAAAGGGAAAGACTGTGACTAAGATGACTGCCAAGGAGTTTTGGGAAAAGCGTCGACGCAACCCCTATGAGGCGGACCAAGATCCCACTTTGGTCAACCGCCCATTCTGGAACCGCTTTCAGTTTGCCATCTATTTTGATGTGATCAAGGCCAAGAAGAATCTCTATGTTGATGTTCACTCCATCGACACTGATGCCATGGAGAAGGACCCTGAGTACTTTGGCGAAGCCCTTCAGATGTGTTCTTAGCTGAGCATTCTCAGGATCATGCAGTTCAACAAGGATTTCGATGCAGACTTGGTGGCTCAATTCTTTGCTACCGTTCATCTTGGAACTGATGCCGACATGACTCTGACTTGGATGACCAATGGCAAGTTGCTTTCCGTCAAGTGGAAGGCCTTCATGGAGTTACTTGATGTGGAAGATCACGGGCTTGAGACTCCAGTAGGCTTCCGCCCTCACCGCAATGCTACATCCACTCACAAGCAAGCCCTTTGGCCCTACTGTACAGTGAAGCTTAACCCAGTGACTAAGAAGGAAACCTATGAGCTGTCTGCCTATCTGGACATTCTTCATTGTGTCTTCCGTGAGACTCTCTTCCCTCGCATCGGGAATCTGGATATGGTCCACTCCTATCTTGTGGACATGCTTCTTTTCTGCCAGCATGAGAAGGAAGCAAACACTGGAGAGAGCCTGGACATTTCTCATGTGATGTGGTCTGAACTTCTCTGCTGTTTCTGAGCGCAAGTGCCCGATATATGGTTCATTCATCATGAGGCTCATTGAGAAGGCCTGGGCACATGTCTATCCCAAAGTGATGTTGGAAACTAGAGACTTGGTTTCTCATGAGATCAAGCGTCTACGGAAGAAGGACAATTAGGGCACCCCAGTGCCTAAACCCGGGGGGCCATCTACTGCTGCCGCTGCCATGGAGACTGAGACTGAGGCTGAGGCTGATGCTGACGATGAGGACTATGAGCCATCTAGGATAGATCCCTCTTGGGCAAAGAAACTCAAGCACAAGATGAGGAAGCTCTTTTGCATGGAGTCACACGGCCAGTACATGACTCATGTGGCGGAGAAGAAGGCCAGGGGGCGTCACAAGGAGCTCATGCATCAGTTGGGTGCAATCATTGTTAGCGGTTCTAAGGGACATATCACTGAAGAGGAGGAATGGATTCACCAGCATTTCCCTTGGACCGATTCAGACATCGAGCAGTTTTAGACCAACGACGGAGATGCAGACGATCACGCTGAGATGTGATGATCGAGATTCTCAGCTTGCCATCACCTGGAGTGGTAGCGTCGCTCTTTGCCCTTTTGGTGTTTCGGTGCCAAAGGGGGAGAGAGTTTCGGGATTTGTGTTGTTGACGTGTTGCGAGTGTGTCTTTGTGTATTGTGTTTTCTCGTTGTCTTTGTTTGGTTTGGTTTGGTGCCTGTGAGACCTAAGTTCTAGACATATGGTGTGAGACATATGCTCCCTATCGCTACCTTATTACTTATGTCTATTTAGTACTGTAGTATCTTATGAGTTGCATGCTTATCCTATTTTATACCCTTCTCTCATATATCCTGTACTTAGAATTGTTGGACTATAAAATATAGGGGGAGTGTTAATCCGAATGTGTGTGTCTTGCATTCCAAAGGCTCCACTAACTAGGTGCACACATTCAGGGGGAGCCCGTCTATATTTTGTAGTTCTAAGTATCCTTACTTTTATATCTTTTCTTTGTGCAAATCCCTAGTTGTCATCAATCCACCAAAAAGGGGGAGATTGTTGAGGCATATCTCTCTCGATATGGTTTTGGTGATTGATGACAAAATGTTTGCGGACTAATCGTATGCTTTGAGCATTTCAGAGATTCATCCTTGGCACGAGACGATTTCTTCCCCTCGGAGTGTCATTCAAGACGGTGTAGCTCTTTCGTTTCTCTTTCGGTGGACTTGTTGCGTAGAGGGCACCGTACTATCAAGAGGGGGTCCACTGTGGTATTGCTTGGCTGGAATCAACACGTACACATCTGCTTCTCACCCTACGAGCCCTTCCGCTTCGATGGAGAGATCTTTTCTATACTTGTGTGTCTTGTCTGGGTCCCAGCAGTAGTACCGTGGTACCCAGCGGTAGTACCGCTGTGGGGTCACAAGTGGCAGTACCTCTCCACAGCGGTAGTACCACCGGTGACTCCGCAGCAGTACTACCGCTGGCTTGCCAGGTTCCTACCGCCTCGACTCGAGGGCTCTTTTTCTCGTGTCGGGTTTTGCGGCACTAGTTGCGGTAGTATAGGCAGTAGTACCGCTTCTCAGCGGTAGTACCGCCCTTACCACTGCGGTAGTACCGCTCTGGGTCCAGGTCCCTACTTCTCTCCTTTGCGCGGCAGTACCGCTAGGTGGAAAGGCAGTACTGCTGGCTCAGCGGTAGTACCGCCCACCCAGGCGGTACTACCGCCCTCTGCGGGGCTGTTTAGTGGGGCAACGGTTGGATTGTTGCCCCCACTATAAAATGGGGTCCCCTTCTTCCCCGTTGACCTACCTCTTCCCTCTCAAGCTCCATTAATGCTCCAAGCTCCATTTTCGCCCGATCTATCTCTCTAGCCAATCAAACTTGTTGATTTGCTCGGGATTGGTTGTGAAGGCCCTGATCTACACTTCCACCAAGAGATTTTCGATTCCCCCACCTATCCCTAGCAGATCTTGTTACTCTTGAGTGTTTGAGCACCCTATACGGTTGAGGTCACCACGGAGCCATAGTCCATTGTGGTGAAGCTTCATGGTATTGTTGGGAGCCTCCGATTAAGTTGTGGAGATTGCCCCAACCTTGTTTGTAAAGGTCTGGTCGCCGCCTTCAAGGTCACCAATAGTGGAATCACAGCATCTCGCATTGTGTGAGGGTGTGAGGAGAATACGGTGGCCCTAGTGGCTTCTTGGGGAGCATTGTGCCTCCACACCGCTCTAACGGAGACGTACTTCCCCTCAAAAGGAAGGAACTTCGGTAGCACATCCTCGTCTTCACCAGATCCACTCTTGGTTATTTCTTACCTTTACTTATGCAAGCTCTTTAGTGTTACTTCTCTTACTTGCTTGTTTGTTTGTTGTTATTGCATCATATAGGTTGCTCACCTAGTTGCACATCTAGACAACCTACTTTGATGCAAAGTTTAATTTGGTAAAGAAAAGTTAAAAATTGTTAGTTGCCTATTCACCCCAACCCCCTCTAGTCAACCATATCGATCCTTTCAAAGTGTCCACCTTATCTCGAAGAGGTACAGGACTATTTATACAAGAAGAAAATTAGAGCCGTTTTAGACAGAGATTGACCTGCCCCGATGATCCGAAAGACCATCAGGATGATCTGGCTCAAAGGCCCGGATGATCTGGCTGAGGGCCCGGATGTAAGTGGAAGTAGAAGAGCTGCGAGGAGCCCGGATGATCCGGATGACTAGTCGGATGATCCGGCTACATCCACCACGGTTCTGTGAAAATAGGGGCAAGATTACTCGGATGATCCGGGACAGGATCCGGACGATTCGGGCAAAGCCCGGACGATCCGGCATCAATCATCATGGTTCTTTGATGGAGGGCGTACATTACCCGGATGATCCGGAGTAATGTCCGGACGATCTAGGCTTAGAGCGGATGATCTGGGGCTCCGTCCGGATGATCCGGGAAAGAGTTTGTGTAGAGAAACAGTAGTAGATTTTGGCTAAGGGGTTTTGCTAGGGATTTATTTGGTCCTTTGTGAAAAATTCTTGTGAGACAAAGTATGAGCAAGCCTTGAACCTAAACCTCGGATCCCCTCTTAATAGTGCGGGATTCCTATTACTCAAGAAATATAAAAAGAGCACAATGCTTCATCTTTGTTTGCTCCTTTCCTCATTGATAATTTGCTTGAGTAATATCTCATATGATGTGATAATGATGCACATTAGAAAAACCAGAGAACAAACAACCTGTGTATATACTTAGCAAACACGGTTAGTCCCCTATATGTAAATTTATCATCAATATCAAAAATAATCTTTAGGAGCAAGATTGCACTTTCAATCTCCCCCTTTTTTGGTAGTTGATGACAAACTACATATAGCACTTAACAAGTGAAATGTGATGCAAATATTTTTAGGAGAATCGTCTGGTATGAGCTTTTAGGAAGAGCTCCCCCTTAATATATGCAGGGATCTGTTTTTAGAGAGAGCTTCCCCTTAAATTATGCATAGGAATGAAATGATAACATACAAAGTCATGCACATATGGTGAGGATACCCTCATTCGAATAAGATGTTGTAATAGTAGTGTAGTCATACACCTTTACAATTAACATAGGCAATGATAGCAACGACTGAAGATAACCACAGGAGATAGCATACTTAAGCTCATATAAGGTAGCATAACACATGACTAAGGATCATTACAATAATAATACAGAGTCCAATAACTAGAGCTCACTAGACATAGCAGACTCACACTTATACTCCTAAGAATTACATCTCCCCCTTGGCAGCAAGTACCGAAAAGGAAAAAACGTCCGAGAAAGTAGGAGGATCACTCAGCATCCTCATCATCATCATCACCATCACTCAGATCAGCAGGTGCAAGGAAGAACTCCGGAAAGTCAGTGGCAGAAGGAAAGTCGACCTCCGGAAGAGGAAGCCGATCAGGAATGGGCTCATCAGGCTCAATAGGACTGCCCGAGCGTGCACGGAGACGAGCCCTAAGTGCATTTTCCTCCGAGATACGGCGAACCTCCCCAGTAGCAATGTGAGTAGCAGTGTAGCTGCAGGTATCAAATATAGCTTTATGGGACTTCCCAATAAAGCGAGCCAGGCGGTCAAAAGGCTTCACGAAAGGTTTAGTGTGGCGAGAAGAGCTCTTGGTAAGCGGAGGAGTAGGGGCCTTCCCCTGGAAGACTCATCACGCGGAGTCCATAAGGAGTGCGTGGAAGTCTTGACAATGGAACACAGATAAACCGAGTCGATGAGTCTCTGAATGAAGGGGGCATGAGGAAGTGTACGAACCTTCAGACCACTAGCCATGCGAATTTCATGCCATAGGAAATCTGCCATGTCAATGGGATGGTTGGGAGCCTTCCTTGAGTAGTACATCAAGTCAATGCTATAGGCCCGAACCATCCCACGATCCCCTTTCTTGGGAGCAATGGAGTTGAGGATACACTGAAACAGCCATCGGTATTTGAGACGGAAGATGGAGATATCATTAAGCTCCTTGCTTTGCTGCACCATGGAGAGCTGAGAGGTAGGCATGGCGAGGCAAGCACATGCACTGATGGGCATGGCCTCAAACTTGGGGTTCACCTCATGGATCCGGAAAAGAGAGGCCTCGGATCCGGGCATGCCTAAGGCAGCAGCAATAGCCTCGAAGGAGACGGTGAACTGAGAGTGGTGAGTCATCCAAGTGATAGAGCGATCCGGATGGAAGAAACACGTGGCATAGAATTGCCGAATGGAAACCTCATTCCAATCACAGTGAAGAGACATAGCATGAAGCAGCCCCATGCCATCAATCTTCTCCAACACACCTTCAAACTTGGTTGGATTCTTCTCAATGTAATCCAAGTTCACATAATGCTGAGGAGAAAAACTTAGATGAGCAATGACTGATTGATAGATGTCTTGTTGAACCAAGGTGCGAAAACGAGGATCGGTTGCATTGGCCGGGGTGACAAATTGATTGACATCACTCCGTAAAGTAGTATACTGAGAGGGGTCCATGGACTGATAGTTGACAACACGACGGCCACGGTTGGTGGGATTGGCCATGGACAAGACGGGGCCAGATGGTGCCGCAGACTTGGATCTTGAGGCATCGGCTGCTTGTTTCTTCTTGGACTTAGTCGTGGAACGAACAGGCACGAGCTCCTCATCGTGGAGTTCGGCCTCGTAGTCAGGGTCGTCCAGCCCGGCATAGGACGGACGTGCACGACCCGATGCCTTCTTGAGGGGACGAGCGTCTTCCTTGAAGTCCGTCGATGCATGACAACGCCCGGCATGAGAGGGACCCGTGGTTGTTGACTTGAAGCGCAGGCCGTCGCGTCCATGTTCTACCACCATGGAGATTTTTGGGGACAGAGGGGCACTATACTGAAGAACCAATCGGCCTCGGGGGAAAATGGCGCGAGGAGGGGGTGGATCAAGGCGTTGGCAAGGCGAGGCGGCGAGACCCGGCCAAATG
>NC_041388.1:373215894-373225008 GCF_002162155.2 Triticum dicoccoides | reverse complement strand
ATATAGAAGTGTAAGAATCAGTTGTAGCCTAATGAACACAATATTCAACACAAAACACAAACCTAAGCCACCATGTTTGAGTATACTTGGGATACCAAAGAATTGAACGTTGGACTCAAGATTACTACTCCATGATGTTAAAGTACTATGGACACAAAAACATGTCATAGTGACTTTGAGAGTGTTGGTTTTATTTACGCATTACATAGGGAAGATAAGATTCATGGATTGAAGTTCTCCCCCTAAATATATGCCTACATGAAGACAAGACAGGATGTTCATGCATGAATGAGTACTATATTTCACATAATGTTGTCAAGCTCCAAGATACCAAGTTCACGCCTAAGTTTACAAAACCTTGCCTCATCCAATGGCTTGGTGAAAATATATGCAAGTTGCATATCTGTGCCAACATGAGCAATGTCAATATCACCCTTCTCCACATGATCTCTCAAGAAGTGGTACCTAATGTCAATGTGCTTGGTGCGGGTATGATCTTTGGAGTTCTCAGCAATATTAATGGCACTTTCATTATCACATAGAAGAGGCACATGTCTATAGGTGATACCATAATCCTTCAAAGTTTGCCTCATCCATAGTAACTGAGTTGCACAACTAGCAGTTGCAATATATTCGGCTTCGGCAGTGGAGAGGGCAACACAATTTTGCTTCTTCGAGGACCAACTTACCAAGGAGCGTCCAAGAAATTGACATGCATCGGAGGTGGACTTACGATCCACTTTGTCTCCAGCCCAATCTGCATCCGTGTACCCAATGAGATCAAACTTAGCATCCTTGGGGTACCATAGACCCAACTTTGGGGTGTGAACAAGGTATCTAAGAATATGCTTAACCGCCTTATGATGGCTTTCCCTAGGGGAAGCTTGAAATCTAGCACACATGCATACACTAAACATGATGTATGGTCTAGATGCACAAAGATAAAGCATTGAACCAATCATAGAGCGGTATTTAGATGGGTCAAAGGGGATACCATTTGAGTCTTCAATGAGTACAATTTTGGATGGCATGGGTGTCTTACATGGGCTAGCCTCAGTCATGCCAAATTTTGCTAGGATATCCTTGAGGTAGTTTGCTTGAGACAAGAAAATTCCTTCTTGAAATTGTTGAATTTGAAATCCGAGGAAGAACTTCAAATCCGCATTGAGTGACATTTCAAAATTCTTGGTCATTGATGCCGCAAACTTCTTGCATAAATGAATGTTAGGAGAACCAAAAATGATATCATCTACATAGATTTGGCATAAGATCAAATCACCTTTGTCCCTCTTAGTAAAAAGAGTGGGATCGATCACCCCTCTCACAAAGCCATCATCCAGTAAAAACTTCTTAAGATGATCATACCAAGCACGAGGTGCTTGTTTGAGGCCATACAAAGCCTTATGAAGTTTATACACATAGTCTTTGTGATCGGGGTCAATGAATCCAGGTGGTTGTGATACATATACTTCTTCTTGTAGAGGGCCGTTAAGGAAAGCACTCTTCACATCCATTTGATGTAATGTAAAGCCATTGAAAGCAGCATAAGCAAGTAAGATGCGAATGGATTCAAGACGGGTGACGGGGGCAAAGGTCTCACCAAAGTCCAAACCTTCAACTTGTGAGTACCCTTGTGCAACTAACCTTGCCTTGTTGTGGATGATTACACCATTCTCATCTTGCTTGTTCTTGAAAATCCACTTTGTTCCAATGACGCTGTGTTCCGTAGTTGGCCTCTTGACTAATGAACACACTTGATTGCGCTCAAAACTATTCAACTCTTCTTGTATAGCAATGAGCCAATTGTTGTCTATCAACGCATCTTGTACCTTGAGAGGCTCAACACTAGACACAAAAGAGAAGTGAGCACAAAAGTTTGTCAATTGTTTACAAGTAACTCTACCTTCTGATATGCCGGTGAGGATCTTATCAACAACAACACGACCGGCCACTCAAGGCATGATGGAGGTTAAGGTTTCGCGAGGTTCACCTTCATGTCCATCATCCACGTACTCAACATATGGATCATGAATGTGTGGTGGAAAATCTTCTTCTTCTTCTTGCATTTGTTGAGGTTCATTGTCAATGATTGCACCTTCTTGTACTTGCCCTTGAGGATGATCTTGTTCTTGATGATTATCATGAAGAGGAACTTGATCATCATCTTGTACTTGGACTATGGGAATTGGTTGAGTAATAGGGGCTTGTGGTGGTATGGGTGTTGAAGTTGTTTGATGATGTGTGAGGCTGCCATCTTCTTCTTCATCATCATGAGGTTCTTGTTCCATTGGGAGAAGTGCACCAACACCCATGGTCAAGATATCTTGAGACGAATCTTCTTCACCTACATCACTTAGATCAACTTGCTCCCCATGGGAGCCATTAAACTCATCAAACACCACGTCACAAGTTTCTACAACACATCCATTGGATTTGTTGTAGACTCTATAGGCGTGAGAGTTTGATCCATAGCCAACAAATATATCCTCAGTTGTTTTGGATTGAAATTTTCCTAACCGTTCCTTTTTGTTGAGGATGAAACATTTACACCCAAATACACGAAAGTACTTGACATTTGGCTTGTTCCCAGTTAGGAGCTCATATGGAGTCTTTTCCAATATTTTGCGGAGGAAGAGTCGATTTGATGCATGACATGCGGTGTTGACAGCCTCGGCCCAAAAACTGTGTGGAGACTTGTATTCATCCAACATGGACCTTGCCATCTCCACAAGTGTACGATTCTTCCTTTCTGCAACACCATTTTGTTGAGGGGTGTATGGTGCAGAATATTGATGTTCAATCCCTTCATCACTAAGAAATCCTTCCAAGGTGTAATTCTTGAACTCGGAACCATTATCACTTCTTATTGCCATGATTTCTTTGTCAAACTTGCGTTGTGCTTGCTTGGCAAAATCAATGAAGGTGATCTTCGTCTCGTCTTTGGACTTGAGGAAAAACACCCATGTGTATCTTGAGTAATCATCCACAATGACAAGTCCATACCTTTTCCCACCAAGACTATCCCATGAAGGAGGCCCAAAAAGATCCACATGAAGGAGCTCCAAAGGCCTTGAAGTAAACACAATATTCTTGGGTGGGTGCTTTGATTGATGTTGCTTCCCGGCTATGCATGCACTACACACACGATCTTTCTCAAAAGAGACATTTGTTAGTCCAAGGATGTGATTTCCCTTTAAGAGATTTTGAATATTTCTCATGCCGACATGGGCTAGCCGGCGATGCCATAGCCACCCCTTATCGGCCTTGGCCATTAGACAGGTTGCATGGAATGTGCTCTCTTTCGAGAAATCAACAGTGTAAAGGTTGCCATCCAACTCTCCAACAAAGGCCACTTTGAGAGTATCTCTCTTAAAGACTTTCACATCCGTTAGTCCAAATAGTGTATCATAACCAACAGAAGCCAATTGGCGAACAGAAAGCAAATGATATTTAAGAGATTGGACAAGCATGACATTTACAAGAGACATGTAATTTGTGATAGCCACCTTACCCAAACCGAGTACCTGTCCTTTTGATCCTCCACCAAACATAATGCTCATAGAAGGCTGAATAGCTTCCATGAAATCGTAGAACAATTTGCTATCTCCGGTCATATGATTGGTACATCCACTTGTTGGAGAACGTAGTAATTTCAAAAAAAATCCTACGCACATGCAAGATCATGGTGATGCATAGCAACGAGAGGGGAGAGTGTGATTTACATACCCTTGTAGACCGACAGCGGAAGCGTTAGCACAACGCGGTTGATGTAGTCGTACGTCTTCACGGCCCGACCGATCAAGCACCGAAACTACGGCACCTCCGAGTTCTAGCACACGCTCAACTTGATGACGATCCCCGGACTCCGATCCAGCAAAGTGTCGGGGAAGAGTTCCGTCAGCACGACGGCGTGGTGACGATCTTGATGTATTACCGTTGCAGGGCTTCGCCTAAGCACCGCTACAATATTATCAAGGTTTATGGTGGAAGGGGGCACCGCACATGGCTAAGAATATGATCACGTGGATCAACTTGTGTGTTCAAGAGGTGCCCCTGCCCCCGTATATAAAGGATCAAGGGGCGGAGGCCGGCCGGCCCCTATGGCGCGCCAAGGAGGAGTCCTCCTCCTAGTAGGAGTAGGACTCCTACTAGGAGGGGGGAAAGAAGTGGGGGGGAGAAGGAAAGGGAGGCGCCGCCCCCCTCTCCTAGTCCAATTCGGACCAGGGGGGAGGAGGCGCGCGGCCCACCTTTTTTTTTGAGGAACCAGGACAGTGGGAGAGGCTCCCACTGTCATATATATTAATAATTATAACAAACTACAAGGAGTAGTTACATCATGTACATGTCTCCCCCCATCTCACTTTGGAGAGGGGATAGAAAAGTTCTAAGGAGTACAATTAATCAGAGGGCAGGGAGTTTAAAAGTAAGAAGATGAATTCCTTCTTGTTGTCTTTAACCCTATATTGGAGGAGGCTAAACCCTTCTCTGAATCTGGCTAGCCAGGAGTGGTAGGAGGGGATGATATTTCTAAAAAGTTTGTTGTTCCTTTCCTTCCAAATGCTCCAGGAGGCTTGAAGGATGATTTCCATGAACAAAGGCCTGCCCCAAATGATTTTAGCTTGTTCTAGCCAGGACAATCTAGTGGCCTGATCTCCAGGGTCTATCCCAAAGGTTGACCAGCAGCTTCTGCTAAAAGGGCATGTTAGGATCAAGTGATCAATGTCTTCTTCTTTTTGGCCACATAGTAAGCAGTTCAGGTTTGTGCCAATGTTATAATGTCTTCTCTTCAACATGTTTCTGGTGTTTAATCTGTCTGACAACATAAGCCATCCAAAGACCTTTAGTTTAGCAGAGACTCTTGATTTCCATAGCCAGTGGTAAGTTTTATGGGCCTTCATATCCCTGAAGCAGAATTTGTAGTATTTGCTTGCAGAGAAGTCAGGTCCTTTCCAAGGGTAAGACCAAATATCCTTTGCATTTTGGTTGTTATCCAAAGTAATGTGAGCTACCAACCCTTGCATGTCTTGTACTTCCTGTAATGCTTGTGAGGATAGTGGTAGAAAGAATGCCTGTTCCAAAGATGTTATCGATAAGAATTCTTGGACTGAACAATCTTCATTTCTGACATAAGAAAATGCTCTAGGATGTGTATTAGAAAGAACTTCCTCCAACCACAGATCTTTCCACAGGAGAACATTGTTTCCATAGTTCACTGTAACTTTGGAGATGCCTCTAAAAATAGGAGTAAGCTTGAGAATGTCCCTCCACCAGAATGAACCACATGGATCTGAGGCGTGTGGTATTTTGTTGGTATAGTATGTGGACCAGATCAGTTCTACCCAAGGTAGGTCTAGACGGTTGTAAAACTTATGTAAATACTTTAGAAGCAGAGCATCACTTTGCATTTTGAGGTTAATGATTCCAAGCCCTCCACTCTGCTTGGGTCTACAAACTCTGTCCCAGGCCGCCAAAGAGTTGCATTTTCCCCCTGTTCTGTCTTCTTTGTCCATAGACATCTCCTTCTTAGTTTGTCTAGGAGCTCAAGGATTTTTGGAGGGAATCGTAGTGTGCAGAGTGCAAAAATAATGAGTGAGGTGATGACCGTATTTAGAAGGGAGAGTTTGGATCCATATGACATCAGAGACAATGTAGAAGTGAGTCTTCTTTCCATATTGCAGACAATGGGCATTAGGTCCTGGACCGAAGGTTTTGAAGTACCAAGTGGTAATCCAAGGTATGTGAATGGCATCTTGCCAATTGTGCATCCAAAGATAGCGGCAAGATCTGTACTTAGGGCATCATCGCAGTTGATTGGAATCAAAGTGGATTTATGAAAGTTAATTTGAGGCCAATGGAGGTTGCATAATCAGTGAGAATGTTTTTCATTGTATGAGCTTGATCATGGCAGGCCGGCATGATGATAATAGTGTCATCCGCGTATTGGATGACAGGGTAATCGTTTTGGTTTTGCCGAGGGAAAGGTAGATGGAGTAGGCCATGTTTGAAGGCATCATAAATGGCTGCTTGCAGTAGATCAGCCGCAAGAACAAAAATTAGGGGAGAAAGTGGATCACCCTGTCGAACCCCACTTTTGCAGATAAATTGTCTGCCCGGAATTCCATTCAATAGGACAGAAGATTTGCCAGAAGAGAACAAAGATTTGATCCAAGAAAGCCATTTGTCATTGAATCCCATGTGTTTCATTATTTCCAGCATTGCATCATGCTCAATGGTGTCAAATGCTTTAGCGAAATCCAGTTTAAGGAGCACAATCTTCTTTTTTGAGTTTTGGCACTGGTGTATGTACTCAAATGCCCAAGCAAGACAGTCCTGGATTGCTCTTCCTTTGATGAATCCATATTGATTCCTATGTATAATTTTCAGAATGAGCTTTTGCAGTCGATTAGCTAGTAGCTTTGTGATTACTTTGAGACAACAGTTAAGTAGAGTGATAGGTCTAAAGTCATTCACTGTAGCTGGGGAGGCAATTTTAGGGATCAAGGTGAGGTAGCCTTCATTAATGCTTTCGAGGTTTAAGGTTCCAGCATGGAATTGATCACATAAATTGTAGAAGTCTTCCTTAATGATCTGCCAACATGACTTAAGAAATGTTCCTGTGAAGCCATCTGGGCCTGGTGCTCTGTCTGCTGGCATTTCTTTAATGACATTGTCAATTTCCTCTCTGGAGAAAGGAGCTGTTAATTGATCTAGATCATTCCTCTTTTTTATAATGTTTGCAAGGTTAAACTTCATTTGGTATTCTCCTGAGGTTCCCAATCTCTGTTTGAAACTTTGGTAAATTAAAGCTTCTTTCCCAATATGATCTTCAACTGTTGCACCATTATCTAGTTGAAGAGAGGCAATATTGTTCCTTCTATACCTCTCAGAAGCCATGGCCTTGAAAAATTTTGGGTCTTCATCACCAAATTTTGCCCATCTGATAGTGCATCTCTTTCTCCAATATTGCTTTTGATACTCCAATAGTCTGAGTAAATGATTTTTGAGAATTCTTCTGAAGTTTCTCTCTTGGATTGTGAGATTTCTTTTGTTTTCCAGAGAGTCTAGGTTAGCCAGTGCTGAATTAGAGTTAGCAATAGCCGAAGCTAGCTTCGAAATTTTTTTACTCCAATTTTTGAGCACATATTTAAGTGTTTTAAGTTTCCTGGATATTATGGTGGCATAGTTATCTGAAGGTACATGTTTGTTCCAGGAGGCAGCAACTAAGTCCATAAAACCAGGATGTTGGATCCAATAAGACTCAAACCTGAAAAGGTTGCTTCTAGGTATATTTGTTTCAATGGAGATGACACATGGTATGTGGTCTGAAACTGGTTTAGCGAGAGGTTTTACAATGGTGTTTGGGTATGTAATAGTCCAGTTAGTTGAGGTGAAGAACCAATCCAATTGTTCAAGCAATGGATCTTCCTGCATGTTACTCCAAGTAAAAGTTCTGCCTTTGAGTGGGAGTTCAATCAGACCTTGTGTTCGAATGAAATCGTTGAAAGTGATCATATCATTAATGTTTCCACCAGGTTTATTTCGATTAGCAGGGCTGCGGATGTAGTTGAAGTCCCCAACAAGGAGCCAATCTTCATTAGAGGGAATATTAAGATTAAGTAGCCAGCTAGTATAGTCAATCCTGGAATCACCTTGACAGGGGCCATATATATTTACCAAAGTCCACATTTGGGCAGATTGGGTGGATTGAAATTTAGTGACAAGAGCAAATTCTTCTTCAATTAGAATCGTGCCAGTAAAGATAGCACTATTCCATAAGGTTAAAATACCACCAGAGGCCCCTCTCGAAGGGATAAAAGCAAATTTGTCAAAGCGTTTAGGGCAACAAGATTTAATATAGGAATTATCAAAAGCAGTTTTCTTGGTTTCTTGTAGATAAATAACCGAGCAACCACTAGTAGCAATAGCATTGGATAAAGCCAAAAGCTTGGGGTCCGAGTTCATGCCCCGGATGTTCCAACATAACACATTCCAGTTCGATAACATAGATATAAACGAAAGGAAATAAAGTTGTGACTAGGAGGAAGTTGACGAAGAGCCAGCCCCCGTATCTGCCATAAGCAGATCTTCAGTAATTTCTTCAGGTGGGACAGCACACTGGTGAACAGCGATATGCTGGATTTGCTCAATTGTCATGGGGGGTGGGAGTTCACCATCTGCAGGCTGATCGTCAGAGATCTCAGAGATGACTACAGCAGATACAGGATTGGGAATGACCCTGGGTTTCACTTTGGAGATCTTGGTCCTGCTGTCAGTAAGAGGGGGCACCTTGAAACCATCATACTTATTGGAACGGGCACTTCTACGCACACTGGTTACCGAGAGCGGAGCTTTATTCTTGCCACGCTTGTTGCTTGCACCCACCCTAGAAGATCCAGCCTGAATTTCAGAGATATCCACTTGCAAAACTTCCTGGTCAGTAGGAGTTTCAGAGATTTCCATAGCCTGATCACCAGCACTAAAACCCATATCTTGAGTGTCATCAGAAAGAATCTGCATCTCCTCAGAAGCCAAGGACCAAACCTTGACAGTAGTGGTCACTGAACCATCTTCCTCACCCTGAGTAATGCAGGAAGAAACTTGAACATCACCATTATATTCAGACAGTGACAGGGTGATATCCAGTTTGGTTGGCCTCATGCCATAGCCATGGGCCCAAGGGCTAATAGTGGCAAGAGAGGGCATGATGGAGCTTGAGAGGAAATTAGTGATGGGCACATATGACAGGGGCTCAGCAATTGGCAAACCATTCAGGAACTCATTGTCAGCTTGGAACTGAATGTTCATACCAGCATTGGTGACAGAGACATGGATCTGAATTCTTGGTACCTGAGCATCAGATGTAGGGGCCATCAGCTCATTATTCACCACAGGAGGAGCCACAACAGCAGAGTGAAGAGATCCATTCCTCTGGAGGACCTGCAGAACATAGGCTGGTACTAACACCAGAGCATTAGAGTCAGAGTTAGTAGTGGAGGTGCTGTGAGAAATTGAGTCATTCCAAGCTGCAAAAGGGTTGTCTTGCAGATTGTTAGCTGGAAGAATTCCATCCTGAACTTGCAGACCCTGCACCTCTCTCTCCACTAAGGCCCATAT
>NC_041388.1:373208963-373215615 GCF_002162155.2 Triticum dicoccoides | reverse complement strand
GGCTCTCCGGTTTTCTCCGAAATCACCCGGAACACTTCCGCTGTCCGAATATAGCCATCCAATATATCAATCTTTATGTCTCGACCATTTCGAGACTCCTCGTCATGCCTGTGATCACATCCGGGACTCCGAACTAACTTCGGTACATCAAAACTCATAAACTCATAATATAACTGTCATCGAAACCTTAAGCGTGCGGACCCTACGGGTTCGAGAACAATGTAGACATGACCGAGACACGTCTCCGGTCAATAACCAATAGCGCAACCTGGATGCTCATATTGGCTCCTACATATTCTACGAAGATCTTTATCGGTCAGACCGCATAACAACATACGTTGTTCCCTTTGTCATCGGTATGTTACTTGCCCGAGATTCGATCATCGGTATCTCAATACCTAGTTCAATCTCGTTACCGGCAAGTCTCTTTACTCGTTTCGTAATACATCATCTTGCAACTAACTCATTAGTTGTAATGCTTGCAAGGCTTATGTGATGTGCATTACCGAGTGGGCCCAGAGATACCTCTCCGACAATCGGAGTGACAAATCCTAATCTCGAAATACGCCAACCCAACATGTACCTTTGGAGACACCTGTAGATCTCCTTTATAATCACCCAGTTACGTTGTGACGTTTGGTAGCACACAAAGTGTTCCTCCGGCAAACGGGAGTTGCATAATCTCATAGTCATAGGAACATGTATAAGTCATGAAGAAAGCAATAGCAACATACTAAATGATCGGGTGCTAAGCTAATGGAATGGGTCATGTCAATCACATCATTCTTCTAATGATGTGATCCCGTTAATCAAATAACAACTCTTTTGTTCATGGTTAGGAAACATAACCATCTTCGATTAACGAGCTAGTCAAGTAGAGGCATACTAGTGACACTCTGTTTGTCTATGTATTCACACATGTATTATGTTTCCGGTTAATACAATTCTAGCATGAATAATAAACATTTATCATGATATAAGGAAATAAATAATAACTTTATTATTGCCTCTAGGGCATATTTCCTTCAGTCTCCCACTTGCACTAGAGTCAATAATCTAGTTCACATTGCCATGTGATTCAACACTAATAGTTCACATCACCATGTGATTAACACCCATAGTTCACATCGTCATGTGACCTATACCCATAGGGCTTACTAGAGTCAGTAATCTAGTTCACATCATTTATGTGATTAACACCCAAAGAGTACTAAGGTGTGATCATGTTTTGCTTGTGAGATAATTTTAGTCAACGGGTTTGTCACATACAGATCCGTAAGTATTTTGCGAATTCTATGTCTACAATGCTCTGCACGGAGCTACTCTAGCTAATTGCTCCCACTTTCAATATGTATCTAGATCGAGACTTAGAGTCATCCAGATCTATGTCAAAACTTGCATCGACGTAACCTTTTACGACGAACCTTTTGTCACCTCCATAATCGAGAAACATATCCTTATTCCACTAAGGATAATTTTGACCGCTGTCCAATGATCTACTCCTAGATCACTATTGTACTTCCTTGCCAAAATTAGTGTAGGGTATACAATAGGTCTGGTACACAGCATGGCATACTTTATAGAACCTATGGCCAAGGCATAGGGAATGATTTTCATTCTCTTTCTATTTTCTGTCGTGGTCGGGCTTTGAGTCTCACTCAATTTCACACCTTGTAACACAGACAAGAATTCTTTCTTTGACTGTTCCATTTTGAACTACTTCAAAATTTTGTCAAGGTATATATTCGTTGAAAAAAACTTATCAAGCATTTTGATCTATCTCTATAGATCTTGATGCTCAATATGTAAGCAGCTTCACCGAGGTTTTTCTTTGAAAAAAAAACTCCTTTCAAACACTCCTTTATGCTTTGCAGAATAATTCTACATTATTTATGACCAACAATATGTCATTCACATATACTTATCAGAAATGTTGTAGTGCTCCCACTCACTTTCTTGTAAATACAGGCTTCACCGCAAGTCTGTATAAAACTATATGCTTTGATCAACTTATCAAAGCATATATTCCAACTCCGAGATGCTTGCACCAGTTCATAGATGGATCGCTGGAGCTTGCATATTTTGTTAACACTTTTAGGATTGACAAAACCTTCTGGTTGCATCATATACAACTCTTCTTTAAGAAATCCATTAAGGAATTCAGTTTTGTTTATCCATTTGCCAGATTTCATAAAATGCGGCAACTGCTAACATGATTCGGACAGACTTAAGCAAAGATACGAGTGAGAAACTCTCATCGTAGTCAACACCTTGAACTTGTCGAAAACCTTTTGTGACAATTCTAGCTTTGTATATGGTAACACTACTATCAGCGTCCGTCTTCCTCTTGAAGATCCATTTATTTTCTATGGCTTGTCGATCATCGTGCAAATCCATCAAAGTCCATACTTTGTTCTCATACATGGATCATATCTTAGATTTCATGGCCTCAAGCCATTTTGCGGAATCTGGGCTCATCATCGCTTCCTCATAGTTCGTAGGCTCATCATGGTCAAGTAACATGACTTCCAGAACAGGATTACCGTACCACTCTGGTGCGGATCTCACTCTGGTTTACCTATGAGATTCGGTAGTAACTTGATCTGAAGTTACATGATCATCATCATTAGCTTCCTCACTAATTGGTGTAGTAGTCACAGGAACAGATTTCTGTGATGAACTACTTTCCAATAAGGGAGCAGGTACAGTTACCTCATCAAGTTCTACTTTCCTCCCACTCACTTCTTTCGAGAGAAACTCCTTCTCTTGAAAGGATCCATTCTCAGCAATGAATATCTTGCCTTCGCATCTGTGATAGAAGGTGTACCCAACATTTTCTTTTGGGTATCCTATGAAGACGCACTTCTCCGATTTGGGTTTGAGCTTGTCAGGTTGAAACTTTTTCACATAAGCATTACAACCCCAAATTTTAAGAAACGACAACTTTGGTTTCTTGTTAAACCACAGTTCATATAGCGTCGTCTCAACGGATTTAGATGGTGCCCTTTTTTAACGTGAATGCAGCTATCTCTAATGCATAACCCCAAAACGATAGTGGTAGATCGGTAAGAGACATCATAGATTGCACTATATCCAATAAAGTATGATTATGACGTTCGGACACACCATTATGTTGTGGTGTTCTAGGTGGCATGAGTTTGTGAAACTATTCCACGTTGTTTTAATTGAAGACCAAACTCGTAACTCAAATATTCGTCTCTGCGATTAGATCGTAGAAACTTTATTTTCTTGTCACGATAATTTTCCACTTCACTCTGAAATCCTTTGAACTTTTCAAATGTTTCAGACTTATGTTTCATCAAGTAGATATACCCATATCTGCTCAAATCATCTGTGAAGGTCAGAAAATAATGATACCCGCCGCGAGCCTTAACACTCATCGGATCGCATACATCAGTATGTATTATTTCCAATAAGTCAGTTGCTCGCTCCATTGTTCCGGAGAATGGAGTCTTAGTCATCTTGACCATGAGGCATGGTTTGCAAGCATCAACTGATTCATAATCAAGTGATTCCAAAAGCCCATCAGTATGGAGTTTCTTCATGCGTTTTACACCAATATGACCTAAACGGCAGTGCCACAAATAAGTTGCACTATCATTCTTAACTTTGCATTTTTTTTGCTTCAATATTATGAATATGTGTAACACTACGATCGAGATCCAACGAACTATTTTCATTGGGTGTATGACCGTCGAAGGTTTTATTCAGAACAACAATTATTCTCTGACTTCAATGAATGACCATATTGCAATAAACATGATCAAATCATATTCATGCTCAACGCAAACACCAAATAACACTTATTTAGGTTCAACACTAATCCCGAAAGTATAGGGAGTGTGCGATGATGATCATATCAATCTTGGAACCACTTCCAACACATCGTCACTTCATCCTAAACTAGTCTCTGTTTATTATGCAACCCCCGTTTCGAGTTACTAATCTTAGCAACTGAACTAGTATCAAATACTGAGGGGTTGCTATAAACACTAGTAAAGCACACATCAATAACATGTATATCAAATATACTTATGTTCACTTTGCCATCCTTCTTATCCGCCAATCACTTGGGGTAGTTCCGCTTCCAGTGACCAGTCCCTTTGCAGTAGAAGCACTTAGTCTCAGGCTTAGGACCAGACTTGGGCTTCTTCACTTGAGCAGTAACTTGCTTGCCGTTCTTCTTGAAGTTCCCCTTCTTCCTTTTGCCCTTTTCTTGAAACTAGTGGTCTTGTCTACCATCAACACTTGATGTTTTTCTTGATTTCTACCTTCGTTGATTTTAGCATCACGAAGAGCTTGGGAATCGTTTCCGTTATCCTTTGCATATTATAGTTCATCACAAAGTTCTACTAACTTGGTGATGGTGACTAGAGAATTCTGTCAATCACTATCTTATCTGGAAGATTAACTCCCACTTGATTCAAGCGATTGCAGTACCCAGACAATCTGAGCACATGCTCACTAGTTGAGAGATTCTCCTCCATCTTTTTAGCTATAGAACTTGTTGGAGACTTCATATCTCACAACTCGGGTATTTGCTTGAAATATTAACTTCAACTCCTGGAACATCTCATATGGTCCATGACGTTCAAAACATCTTTGAAGTCCCGATTCTAAGCCGTTAAGCATGGTGCACTAAACTATCAAGTAGTCATCCTATTGAGCTAGCCAAACGTTCATAACGTCTGCATCTGCTCCTGCAATAGGTCTATCACCTAGCGGTGCATCAAGGACATAATTCTTCTGTGCAGCAATGAGGATAAACCTCAGATCACGGATCCAATCTGCATCATTGCTACTAATATCTTTCAACACAATTTTCTCTAGGAACATATCAAAATAAACTCAGGGAAGCAACAACGCGAGCTATTGATTTACAACATAATTTGCAAAATACTACCAGGACTAAGTTCATGATAAATTTAAGTTCAATTAATCATATTACTTAAGAACTCCCCCTTAGATAGACATCCCTCTAATCCTCTAAGTGATCACGTGATCCAAATCAACTAAACCATGTCCGATCATCACGTGAGATGGAGTAGTTTCATTGGTGAACATCACTATGTTGATCATATCTACTATATGATTCACGCTCAACCTTTCGGTCTCCGTGTTCCGAGGCCATATCTGTATATGCTTGGCTCATCAAGTATAACCTGAGTATTCCGCTTGTGCAACTGTTTTGCACCCGTTGTATTTGAACGTAGAGCCTATCACACCCGATCATCATGTGGTGTCTCAGCACGAAGAACTTTCGCAACGGTGCATACTCAGGGAGAACACTTCTTGATAATTAGTGAGAGATCATCTTCTAATTCTACCGTCAATCAAAGCAAGATAAGATGCATAAAAGATAAACATCACATGCAATCAATGTAAGTGATATGATATGGCCATCATCATCTTGTGCTTGTGATCTCCATCTCGAAGCACTATCGTGATCACCATCCTCACCGGCGCGACACCTTGATCTCCATCGTAGCATCATTGTCGTCTCACCAATCTTATGCTTCCACGACTATCACTACCGCTTAGTGATAAAGTAAAGCATTACAGCGCGATTGCATTGCATACAATAAAGCGACAACCATATGGCTCCTGCCAGTTGCCGATAACTCGGTTACAAAACATGATCATCTCATACAATAAAATTTAGCATCATGTCTTGACCATATCACATCACAACATGCCCTGCAAAAACAAGTTAGACGTCCTCTACTTTGTTTTTGCAAGTTTTACGTGGCTGCTACGGGCTTAAGCAAGAAACAATCTTACCTACGCATCAAAACCACAACGATAGTTTGTCAAGTTGGTGTTGTTTTAACCTTCGCAAGGACCGGGCGTAGCCACACTCGGTTCAACTAAAGTTGGAGAAACTATCACCCGCAAGCCACCTATGTGCAAAGCACGTCGGGAGAACCGGTCTCGCGTAAGCATATGCGTAATGTCGGTCCGGGCCGCTTCATCCAACAATACCGCCGAACCAAAGTATGACATGCTGGTAAGCAGTATGACTTATATCGCCCACAACTCACTTGTGTTCTACTCGTCCATATAACATCAACACATAAAACCTAGGCTCGGATGCCACTGTTGGAGAACGTAGTAATTTCAAAAAAAAAATCCTATGCACACGCAAGATCATGGTGATGCATAGCAACGAGAGGGGAGAGTGTGATCTACATACCCTTGTAGACCGACAGCGGAAGCGTTAGCACAACGCGGTTGATGTAGTCGTATGTCTTCACGGCCCGACCGATCAAGCACCGAAACTACGGCACCTCCAAGTTCTAGCACACATTCAGCTCGATGACGATCCCCGGACTCCGATCCAGCAAAGTGTCGGGGAAGAGTTCCGTCAGCACGACGGCGTGGTAACGATCTTGATGTATTACCGTTGCAGGGCTTCGCCTAAGCACCGCTACAATATTATCGAGGATTATGGTGGAAGGGGCACCGCACATGGCTAAGAATATGATCACGTGGATCAACTTGTGTGTTCAAGAGGTGCCCCCTGCCCCCGTATATAAAGGATCAAGGGGAGGAGGCCGGCCGGCCCCTATGGTGCGCCAAGGAGGAGTCCTCCTCCTAGTAGGAGTAGGACTCCTACTAGGAGGGGGGAAAG